>NC_142112.1:9242500-9375000 GCF_056152115.1 Neolamprologus brichardi
CGGACACACACATGTACACAAACACACACGTACACACACGTACACACACGTACACACACATGTACACACACGCACACGCACACACACACACACACATGCACACTTACACACACACACAGACACGTACACACGTACACACACACACACACGTACACACAGACACGCACACATACGCACACACACACGCACGCACGCACACACACACACACACGCACACACACACGCACACACACACGCACACGTACGCACACGCACGCAAGCACACACACACACACACGTACACACACACGTACACACACACACGCACACACACGCACACATGCACAGACACGTACACACACGCACACACACACGCACACACGCACACACACACGCACGCACACACAAACACACGTACACACATCTCACACACACGTACACACACACACACACACACGTACACACACACACGCACGCACACACACACACACACGTACACACACACACACACACACATACGCACACACACGTACACACACACACACGCACACATACGCACACACACGTACACACACACACACGCACACACACACGCACGCACACACACACGTACACACACGCACACATACGCACACACACGTACACACACACATACGCACACACACGTACACATACGCACATACACGTACACGCACGCACGCACACACACGCACACACACGCACACACAAAAAAGACACGCACACACACGCACACACGCACACACACACACACGCACACGCACACACACGTACACACACACATGCACACTTACACACACACACAGACACGTACACACGTACACACACACACGCACGCATGCACACACACGTACACACACAGACACGCACACATACGCACACACACACGCACGCACGCACACACACACACACACACGCACACACACACGCACACGCACACACACGTACACACATCTCAGACACACACGTACACACACGCACGGACACACACATGTACACAAACACACACGTACACACACGTACACACACGTACACACACATGTACACACACGCAAACGCACGTACACACACGTACACACACATGTACACACACGCACACACACGCACACACACACACGCACGCACGCACACACGCACACTTACACACACACACAGACACGTACACACACACGCACACACATTTACACACACACACAGACACGTACACACACACACACACACACACGTACACACACACACACACACACAAACACACACACACACACACACAGGCACACACATGCACACACACACGCACACACACACACACGTACACACACGTACACACATGTTCACACACACACACGTACACACACACACACGTACACACACGTACACACACACGTACACACACACGCACGTACACACACACACACGTACACACATGTACACACACACGTACACACATGTACACACACGTACACACATCTACACATGTACACACACACGTACACATGTACACACACACACACACACACTGATCTCAGGTCTGCTTGTTCCCAAGAACTGACCCCTGACCCCTGGGGCCCCTGTAGGGCCTCTCTCCTTCTCCTGCTGGGATGGCCGTGCACAAACCCCCCAAATGTGTGGCTGCAGACGGCTCGGCTCTCCTGGATCCATCTCTGTCTGCCTCTGGCTCCTGGGGGCTGTTACATACTGCAACACTCCACACTCTGTTTTATATATTGTTGACTTATATGCACATTTAAATTTTTGTGTTTCATGTATGTTTTCTTACAGCTGTGGCAGTTAGGGTCATCACATATATGTAATAACTGAACTAAAGTGAATAGAAATGAATAAATAACCAAACGAAACCAGTTGTGGTAATCTCACCAGAATAATGCCGTGGCCGACTCGCTCACTGTGTTGAAGAGAGAGGGAGGATAAATAGGAACCAAGGTTCTGTTGTTTTGCACGACAGTACATATTTCTGCCTTGTCTCTGTGCAGTTCTACAAAGTTCTTGAAGTACAACTGTGTATCATCTGCAGAGGAATTCAATTCAATTCAATTCAATTTTATTTATATAGCGCCAAATCACAAAAAAAAGTCGCCTCAAGGCCCTTCATAGGTACACAGAAAAACCCAACAATCATATGACCACCTATGAGCAAGCACTTTGGCGACAGTGGGAAGGAAAAACTCCCTTTTAACAGGAAGAAACCTCTGGCAGAACCAGGCTCAGGGAGGGGCGGCCATCTGTTGCGACCGGTTGGGGTGAGAGAAGGAAAACAGGATAAAGACATGCTGTGGAAGAGAGACAGAGGTTAATAACAGATATGATTCAATGCAGAGAGGTCTATTAACACATACTGAGTTATAAAGGTGACTGGAAAGGAAAAACTCAATGCATCATGGGAATTCCCGGCAACCTACATCTATTGCAGCATAACTAAGGGAGGATTCAGGGTCACCTGGTCCAGCCCTAACTATATGCTTTAGCAAAAAGGAAAGTTTTAAGCCTAATCTTGAAAGTAGAGATAGTGTCTGTCTCCTGAATCCAGGCTGCCGGGGGATTCCCATGATGCACTGAGTTTTTTTCTTTCCAGTCACCTTTCTCACTCACTATGTGTTAATAGACCTCTCTGCACTGAATCATACTTGTTATTAATCCACAGCATGTCTTATTAATCCACAGCATGGCTTACAAAAGTATCCGGCCCCCTTGAACTTTCCCACATTTTGTCACATTACAGCCACAAACATGAATCAATTTTATTGGAGTTCCACATGAAAGACCAATACAAAGTGGTGTACACGTGAGAAGTGGAACAAAAATCATACATGATTCCAAACATTTTTTACAAATAAATAACTGAAAACTGGAGTGTGCGTAATTATTCAGCCCCCTGAGTCAATACTTTGTAGAACCACCTTTTGCTGCAATTGGATTCCATTAAAATTGATTCATGTTTGTGGCAGTAATGTGACAAAATGTGGGAAAGGGGGACGAATACATTTGCAAGCCACTGTAAGTACACAGAGAGATAATGAGGGGATGAGGAACAGCTGGGACAAATCAGACCTAACAAGACAAGGGGAAACAAAACTAGACACACTGGATATAGGACAAGGACTTTCACAATAAAACAGACATAACAAGGGTAATCTAATAAACAAATGAACTTAGCTAACCTAAAGAACTTATAAATAAACATCGACATCCAAACAAACTAAAACTTAAAACGCTGGGTCAACAGACCCAGGAAAGTGACAGTAAAATCATTTATTATACACATTATACTTATTTTCTTAAATTGCTTATCTATTATCTGTATTTTCACCTGGGGGTCTAGGGGTGCTGCTCTTCTTTTCATAACAAATTAGGACATGTTTATGATAACACACTGACAATATCAAGACAAATTTGGCCTTACTCCATCAGTGAACAGCATGCCCATGCTAACTTAAACTAGACCAGCAAGCTAACCACATTTGTACCAAGTGTTACTTAACAATAGGTACCAAACAAATTAACGGAACGAAATTAACTGTAACAGCAGTTTGCAAAACATTGTGACAGTTCTCAAGTGTTCCTACCTCAAATACAGCGCGTGTTGCTGTGTTTTTGTTGTTAAATGGACGAGAAGAGTCCGTGGCTGGTGAGAGGACGCAGCATTTCGTCAGTGGAGCATAGAACGACGTCTGTGATTGGTCAACAAGTGAGTAAAGAAGCATCTGATTGTTCGAAAGCCTCAACCAAAGAGCTGCTGGTCACGGCGAGATACAAACTCGCTTGAGCTCTGCGTAAAAGGCACATCCGGGACCTTCAGCACTAAGGAGAGATTTATCTTGACGTATGTATTTACCTTTGATATCCATGATTCGACGCACACTTCGCAAGGTAAAGTTGTATGTTTAACAAGCTAATTAACGTTAGTTAAACGGAATTAAAACAATGCACAATCGATTTGAACAAACTGAAAGTGGTGAATGATGATAAATGTTAAAAAAATTACTTAAGATTTATTTTCAACAATAGATATTAGAAGTTAAATTTAACTGTTCTTAAATTCCCACTGGAGTTAAAGGGACCTGCGGCCTAGCATGTGCTCTGCATCTTCAACTGCAGAGACAGTCAGCCTAAGCTCTTTTTAAGTGTAGCTAACTGCAACACACATTTTTTTCAACACAAGATATGTTTGGGGGGATTTAAATGATAATATTAATGTTTTCGTATTTAGCACAAATCAATAGTATTGTAGTTATTCGCTCACGGTCTGGGTTTCTGGCCCAGCGTTTCTGACGTTATTCTAAGGTTTTTGAGTTTCTTATGTTTGGTGGCGGGTTAGTTGACTTTGGCATAACGTTATTAACATCGTTTTAAGGAATTTATGTTAGGGCTGTATATTACCACGTTTGTATTTTCATGCCATGTTTCCTGTTTTATTTTGAAAGAGTCTGGTGTGTTCAGTACATTAATCTCACTTCCCTGTTGTGTCAATAGAGTCATTTGTGCGAGCTACTACCCTGCTGTCCCTCCATCCTGTCTCAACCTCCAACAGGAAAGTAGAAGTCCTCATATGGTATGACCAGTGATTGTAGTGTGTGTTACATTGTTCTCATATTGTTTTAAGCTGTGAAGGACATGAGTGTGTTTAAGTAGAAGTCCTCATATTGTAGGACCAGTGATTGTAGTGTGTGTGTTACACTGTCCTCATATTGTTGGGTAGCAGAACTGTACAGCGTTAAGTTTCTATAAAATCTGGTATAAGGAAGTCAGATCCTTCTGTAATAATGTTCACTGATACAAATATGATCTGTAGTTAATTATCTAGTCGGGATTTAAAGTACAGAAGGTTTCTGACATTATATTGTTGTCTTTTGTTGCAGACACCAAGTGCTGAGGTCCTGTCTCAACTTTGTACAGACCAATTGGTGAGTGACATACCCACGTCATTCTTCCAACAGGTTACACATTATTTTTTTGTATTTGGTATCAAGTATATGTGTCAGTTGGGCCTAGTGCATAAATGAAATGCACTTTGATTGTATTAAAACAATCAGTTTGAGTCAGAGTTAACTAAAATCAACATTAGCATTAGGAGAAAGTAATTGTCTATACCATATGTTAGTCCAAACTTTCCCTTAAAGCATCAGCTTGATCTTTATTCTGACTACATTTGATATTTTTGTCCTTTTACACATGTTTTTGTCCATTTAACCTCCCACTGATCAGTTTACATGATTTAATTTCTGGGGAAATAGATGGCTTTACATCAGTGTTGGGTGTAGAGCTTTTATTGACAACAGCAGGAGAAGTAAGAAGTCAGGAACATGAACTCTACATGTGTTCAGTCGTCATGTCCTCATATTGTTTTAAGCTGTGAAGGACATGAGTGTGTTTAAGTAGAAGTCCTCATATGGTAGGACCAGTGATTGTAGTGTGTGTGTTACACTCTCCTCATATTGTTGGGTAGCAGAACTGTACAGTGTTAAGTTTCTATAGAATCTGGTATAAGGAAGTCAGATCCTTCTGTAATAATGTTCACTGATACAAATATGATCTGTAGTTAATTATCTAGTCAGGATTTACAGTACAGAATGTTTCTGACGTTATATTGTTGTCTTTTGTTGCAGACACCAAGTGCTGAGGTTCTGTCTCAACCTCCTTCAGACCAATTGGTGAGTGACATACCCACTTCATTCTTCCAACAGGTTACACATTATTTTTTTGTATTTGGTATCAAGTATATGTGTCAGTTGGGCCTAGTGCATAAATGAAATGCACTTTGATTGTATTAAAACAATCAGTTTGAGTCAAAGTTAACCAAAATCAACATTAGCATTAGGAGAAAGTAATTGTCTATACCATTTGTTAGTCCAAACTTTCCCTTAAAGCATCAGCTTGATCTTTATTCTGACTACATTTGATATTTTTGTCCTTTTACACATGTTTTTGTCCGTTTAACCTCCCACTGATCAGTTTACATGATTTAATTTCTGGGGAAATAGATGGCTTTACATCAGTGTTGGGTTTAGAGCTTTTATTGACAACAGCAGGAGAAGTAAGAAGTCAGGAACATGAACTCTACATGTGTTCAGTCGTCATGTCCTCATATTGTTTTAAGCTGTGAAGGACATGAGTGTGTTTCAGTTGCCTTCCTCATGTGGTGGGACCAGTGATTGTAGTGTGTGTTACATTGTCCTCATATTGTTTTAAGCTGTGAAGGACATGAGTGTGTTTAAGTAGAAGTCCTCATATGGTAGGACCAGTGATTGTAGTGTGTGTGTTACACTGTCCTCATATTGTTGGGTAGCAGAACTGTACAGTGTTAAGTTTCTATAGAATCTGGTATAAGGAAGTCAGATCCTTCTGTAATAATATTCACTGATACAAATATGATCTGTAGTTAATTATCTAGTCAGGATTTATTCTAGAGAATGTTTCTGACGTTATATTGTTGTCTTTTGTTGCAGACACCAAGTGCTGAGGTCCTGTCTCAACCTTGTACAGACCAATTGGTGAGTGACATACCCACTTCATTCTTCCAACAGGTTACACATTATTTTTTTGTATTTGGTATCAAGTATATGTGTCAGTTGGGCCTAGTGCATAAATGAAATGCACTTTGATTGTATTAAAACAATCAGTTTGAGTCAAAGTTAACCAAAATCAACATTAGCATTAGGAGAAAGTAATTGTCTATACCATTTGTTAGTCCAAACTTTCCCTTAAAGCATCAGCTTGATCTTTATTCTGACTACATTTGATATTTTTGTCCTTTTACACATGTTTTTGTCCATTTAACCTCCCACTGATCAGTTTACATGATTTAATTTCTGGGGAAATAGATGGCTTTACATCAGTGTTGGGTGTAGAGCTTTTATTGACAACAGCAGGAGAAGTAAGAAGTCAGGAACATGAACTCTACATGTGTTCAGTCGTCATGTCCTCATATTGTTTTAAGCTGTGAAGGACATGAGTGTGTTTAAGTAGAAGTCCTCATATGGTAGGACCAGTGATTGTAGTGTGTGTGTTACACTGTCCTCATATTGTTGGGTAGCAGAACTGTACAGTGTTAAGTTTCTATAGAATCTGGTATAAGGAAGTCAGATCCTTCTGTAATAATATTCACTGATACAAATATGATCTTTAGTTAATTATCTAGTCAGGATTTACAGTACAGAATGTTTCTGACGTTATATTGTTGTCTTTTGTTGCAGACACCAAGTGCTGAGGTTCTGTCTCAACCTCCTTCAGACCAATTGGTGAGTGACATACCCACTTCATTCTTCCAACAGGTTACACATTATTTTTTTGTATTTGGTATCAAGTATATGTGTCAGTTGGGCCTAGTGCATAAATGAAATGCACTTTGATTGTATTAAAACAATCAGTTTGAGTCAAAGTTAACCAAAATCAACATTAGCATTAGGAGAATGTAATTGTCTATACCATATGTTAGTCCAAACTTTCCCTTAAAGCATCAGCTTGATCTTTATTCTGACTACATTTGATATTTTTGTCCCTTTACACATGTTTTTGTCCATTTAACCTCCCGCTGATCAGTTTACATGATTTAATTTCTGGGGAAATAGATGGCTTTACATCAGTGTTGGGTTTAGAGCTTTTATTGACAACAGCAGGAGAAGTAAGAAGTCAGGAACATGAACTCTACATGTGTTCAGTCGTCATGTCCTCATATTGTTTTAAGCTGTGAAGGACATGAGGACATGGGCCCTCTGACCACCACCAGTAGGCAACGGGTGAAGTGTCTTGCCCAAGGACACAATGACCAAGACTGTCGGAGCCGGGGCTCGAACCGGCAACCTTCCGATTACAACTCTTGAGCCCCTTAGCCCCTTAATGTAGAATTACACACTGCCCAAAGCTGACTTTTCCTACAATGCAGAGAAAAAAGCAAACAGACCTATTGCATGCATTGATTCTCATAGTTCACTGTTACTTTTCAAAGGCTCAAGGACCAAGTATTCTGGGGTTCCAAGCCACACGCTTTACTCAGCTGCCCTGGACAACATGAAGGGCACCTCTGCCTCAATCACCCTGGACAACAAAAACATTAGCAACACTTCACCAAGAAGGGGTAAACGCACCCAAATACAAAATGTTTTAGCTGAATATACTTGTGATCAAAGGACAAGTTTATTGTTTTCAGGCATGACACTGTTGAGAGCTTTTATCATGAATCATTTCATCTTATTTGATTCCCAGCAGAACACAGCACTTCAAATGGTTCATTCCAAGCATCCTTAAAGGAGCAATAAGCAATATCTTTTCACTGCTAGGTGTGCTGTTGTGCACTGCCTTTAAACCAAACCAAAGTCTATGGCTGGAGATCAACACAGAGAGAGGGATTATGACTTCATGCTGTACTCCAGATGTAATTACACCTCTAGTTCTTCACATAGCCATTTTTAATTCCTTCAACCTAAGTATGATGAATTGTGCTTATTGCTCCTTTAAAGTGCTCCAGTAGAAAGCAAGGTTTAAGAACATTTTGCATTCACATTAAGATATTTTCTTTTGTTTCCATTTATGACAGCTGGGAAGGTGAGAAGCAAGTGGACAAATGATGAAGTGAAGGTTGCTGAGCGGCACGTTTCACTTCATAACAAGCTGCAAAGTACCAGGTAAAAAGGAATGTGACTGCTGCCTCCAAGCAGAGCCGGCAGCTCTGAAAGGCAGAGACTGGGTTGTCATAAGGTACTACATCCACAACAGGATCATAGCATGCAAGAAAAAAAGAAACAAGCAAGAGAGATACTTTGTTACTTCCACAGTTATGTCAGTATTGCAGTTTTCTGTATTGCATTGTTCTTACTCATAAATCTGTGGTTTATGCTGGGTGCTTTTTGCAATTAAATGATAAGAAAGGCAGATAATGTTCCACGTTTTTATTCACATGAACATTCACTACAAAATGAATTAATGCATTACAATATTAAGACTTAAAAAGTAGACTGACCACATTTGACCTATGTCTTTTTTTAAGTCTCTACACAGCTCAAATTTACTGTTTTATTAACACATAAATGTCTGATATTTCTGTCAGAAGTTACCCGACTGGTGAGCATTACTATTGTGCATCCATGCCTATTATATTGTAATCTCAAAAGGAGCCAAGCTAAAAATACAGAACCTACCCTTACCTGGTCCTTATAAGTCATGTATACTTGAAAATTATGTGTTTCCATGTGCTTCACAATTCACCTAAACATGAAATATCGGTGTGTGACCTTATGGTACTCATAAGTCACATAAACCTGACAGTGTCCTCACAAGTAGCAGTAAATTCAGGTTTGACCAAAATTTAGCCCTAGCCAAAATCTCAACAGATGGGCGTGTTCCTGGAAGCATGGGTCAAACCTTTTGTGATTCCCATGCCTCTAGGACCTTTGGAAAGGCATGTTCCCATTTGTCACATTTTTGTCATACGTGCTGATATATCACGAAAACACGTATGTGTTTGTGTGTGTGTGCGTGTGTGTGTGTGTGTGAGAAGTGCTGTGTGTGTGTGTGTGTGAAGTGCTGTGTGTGTGTGTGTGTGTGTGTGTGTGTGTGTGTGTGTGTGAGAAGTGCTGTGTGTGTGTGTGTGTGTGTGTGTGTGTGAGAGAAGTGCTGTCTGTGTGTGTGTAACTGTGTGTGTGTGTCTGTGTGTGTAGGTGTGTGTGTGTGTGTTTGTGTGTGTGTACCTGTGTGTGTGTGTGTATCTGTGTGTGTGTGTCTGTGTGTGTGTGTGTGTGTGTGTGAGAAGAGCTGTGTGTGTGTGTGTGTGTGTGTGTGTGTGAGAAGAGCTGTGTGTGTGTGAGAAGAGCTGTGTGTGTATGTGTGTGTGTGTGTGTGAGAAGAGCTGTGTGTGTGTGTGTGTGTGTGTGTGAGAGAAGTGCTGTGTGTGTGTGTGTGAGTGTGTGTGTGTGTGAGAAGAGCTGTGTCTGTTCTGCTATACTTGTGAGGACCAGCGTGGGTTTAAGACCTTACGAGTGAGGACCTTTTGGGAAAGTGAGGAAATTTAATATGGTCCTCACTTGTTTTTCACTGTAATGCCTTCTAGAGGCCATTTTTATGCTTCTCTCAAAGTTAAAGCGAGGTCCTCAGAAAGATAGAAATACGAGAAAAAATACACACTTCTATACACACTGCTATTCTTTTCATACACACACTTTTGCTCTCTACTGGCTACTAGTGGTTATGAAAAATCACTGCTCCTGAGCCTTTTTGCTCTCTACTGCCCTTCTGCCCCTTTTGGTTTTGGATAGTCATTGCACCCAAGTACTTTTTGCTCTCTACTGCCCCTACTGCTCTTGGATAGTCACTGCACCCAAGCACCTTTTTGCACTCTACTGCCAACTACTGTCTTTGACCATTCACTGCCCCCAAGCTACTATAAGTACAAATGAAGATAGTGACAGTTTATGTAATGAAGGAGAAATAAATAGTGCTCTATCGCCTTCAAGTTCAATTCAATTTTATTTATATAGCACCAAATCACAACAAAGTCACCTGAGAGCACTTATACTTTAGGGTAAAGACCCTACAAGGTAAGTTAAACATATTATTATGTCTTACTTTTAATATCTGGTCTTGGTCTACCCAAATTGGAAAGCACACCAATACAGTTTTTGAAATTAAATGCTGAAATAGAAATATTGAATATGTACTGGCCTAAACTGAGGTATGAGACAGTGCTTCAGTTCCTAAAAAATTACGACTGGATTTTCAATTTAAACTAAACAGTGTGCTAGTTAACATGGGTTTCATCAGTTAATGTGAGACAGGTTTGGAAATTATTAATGCAGCTCATCATTTCTGCCTTCTGGTTCTCATTTTAGGCTTCTCTTTTTAAACCATACTTGTATCTCTGCTATAGAAATGGCATATCAGTAAGTTTTTTAGACCATTCAGTTTAAAAAAATAATAATTTAAGGTCTTGAGGGCTGTTTTCCATTTAGTGTTACCAGCATATTTTACCAAAATATCTCCACAAATAGGAGACTGAATCTGAAAAACCAACTTGACCCTGCTTTAGTAGTGAGCTACAAATTGTGTCTACATAATACACTGTATAGACAATGTGTAAGAAACTGTAGTTTTGTTTCAAGTATTTTTCAAATTATTATAAATCATACTGGTGAATTTTGATGAGCATGGGCTTCTGTACAAAGGATACATATATTGCTGTGTTCCCTTTTATATTAAAAGCTGGTTCCTCTACTGTAGTAGACTTCTATTAGTGAAAATCTACCATTAATATATAATCTGTAATGCAATATAATATTGACTTATGTGTTCTTTAATACTTTGTAAATATTAAATATGTCCCATCCATCAGAAGCGCCCATCTCATTATGGCTGCTTCCAGGAGGATAACAACCAGTGTCAAGAAGCTCAAATGATGTCAAATTGCGCTCTTAAACATAACAGTTCAGTTCACTGTACTCAAATGGCCTCTACAGTCACCAGATCTCAATCCAAAAGAGGACCTCTATGATCTCTATGGTGGATTAGGTGATCACATTACATATTATGTAATCACCTGATCCATCATAGAGATCATATATATATATATAATGTTATTATATATAATATATTGTAGAGAGAGAGATGCTCTCTTTAGGGGTCACAACACCAGAGGCCCTGCCTCTATGTCAACCCTGATCCCAGCTTTCTCCTTTTTCACACCAACCCTCATCATGTCCTCCTTCACTGCATCCATAAACCTCCTCTGAGGTCATCCTGTTTCCTCCTGCCTTTGTCCAGTATTTCCACTATCCCTCTTCTGCACATGTCAGAATCATCTCAGCCTTGTCTCTAACTTTCTCTCCATACCATTCAGCATGAGCTGTCCTTCTTGTATACTTATTTCTGTTTCCTGTCCCTCCTGCTGACTCCAGATCCCCGATGTAATCCCACCCTCACCTTGAACACATCTGTCACTCCTATTGCACACCTCACCACTGCCTCACTGTCCTCATACATGTCCTGCACCACCCTCACATCCTGACTTACCTCATGCAGTACCACAGTTCCTCTCTTTGCATCCCATCATATTCTTTTGCCAGATCCACAAAGAGACAGTGCAACTCTTTCGACTTTCACTATACTTCTGCATCAACACACTCAAAGCAAACACCACATCTGCACTGCTCTTTTTCAGTGAGAAGCCATACTGCTGCTCATTGATGATCACCTCTCTTCTTAACCTAGCTTCAACAACTCTTTCTTGGTGTGTCTCATCAGCTTTATCCCTCTGTAGTTATTACAGCTCTGCATATCACCCTTGGTCTTGAAAACTGGTACCAGTGCACTTATTCATTCCTCACTCTCCAAACTTGTGTTAAACAATCTGGTTAAAAAGTCCTCTCTCCTGAACATCTCCATACCGCCACAGATATGTCATGTGGACCAACTGCCTTTCCTCTCTTCATAGCTGCCTTCACTTCCTCCTTACTAATCCCCTGCACTTCCTGATTCACTAACTTTCCTCCATCTGTCCTCATTTTCTGTCTTCAATAATGTCTTCATTAATGAAGATAATGAGAGAATACTTCCATCTTCCATCTTCTCAACACACTCTCTTCACCATCTTTATCCCTAATCATTCTAACCTGCTGCGCATCCTTTTCAGCTCAATCTCTGTCCAGCTAATTGAGACAAGTACTGTTCTCCTTCCTTAGTGCCCAGCCTCACATACAAGTCAGTGTAAGCTTTTTCCTTTGCCACCTCTATTTTTGCAGTAGGCCTGGACTCCCAGTATTCCTGTCTACTTTCTCCATCTCTCTGACTATCACACTTTCTCTTAGCTATTCCTTTCTCTTAGCTAACTACAGGAAGGTGTCCAATCCACCACCAAGTCTTCTTGTCCTCTTTTCTCTCTCCAAAAGATACACCAAACACCTTCTTTGCCTTTCTCTCACCCTTCAGTTGTATTTTCCCAGTCATCTGGTAACTCTTCCCTTCCACCCAGAGAATGTCTCTACTCCTCCCTGAACTAACAACTGCACAACATTCTTCCTTCTTCAGCTTCCACCATTTAGTTCTTGTCTCTGCCTTCACTCTCTTCCTCTTCTTGACGTCCAAAGTCATCCTACAGACTAGTGTCCAATGCTGCGTGGCTACATTCTCTCCTGACACCACCTTGCAGTCTCCTATCTCTTTCAGACTGACCCTTCTGTTTAGGATGTAAGCCACCTGTGTGCACTTTCCTCCACTCTTCTACGTCACCTTATGTTCCTCCTTCTTCTTGAAGTATGAGTTCACCCCAGCCATTTCCATTCTTCCTAATTTTGACCTTCTGCATTTCTCTGCTTAACACCATACCTACACCACCTCCACATTATATCTCTTTCCTTCACCTACATGGCTACTGAAGTCTGCTCCAATCAACACTCTCTACCACTTTATCAAACTAACTGCAGAATTCCTCTTTCTCTTCTAACTGACATCCAACCTTTATCCAACCGGTGTCCTGCACACACAGTAAATCTACCTTCCTTCTCTCCATTCATATCAGCCAGCTCTCTCCCTTTGCCAGTCATAGTACCTCCACACTCCTGCCTGTCCTTCTCTTCGACTCCTAACACGCTTCTCCCCTTTCCTCTTCCTTTGTCTTTGAATAGTAGCACAGTTTCCATCGGCTCTCTGTTGGCCAATAGCACAGGAGGCAGTAATTGTTAACCCAGGTACCGACTGATCCGATATGGAAATACACCAGATGCCATTCCTGAAACAGCCCTCTCTGTTTATCTGGGCTTCGGAGTACACTCCCAACTCCACCCCCATACACTATCAGTCAAAAATTTGGCCACCTTTTGACTTAATGTTTGTCTGTTTTTTACTACTTTCTACATTGTACATACAAACTGAAGACATCAAATATATGAAGCAATATATATGGAATTATATAGCAAAGAGATAGCTGATATATAACTCTAAATATGTTTTATATTTTAGATTGCACCCTTTGCTTTGTTGACAGCGCTGCAAACCCTTGGCCTTCTCTCAGTGAGCTTCATGATGTAGTCACCTGAAATGGTTTCACCTCAAAGGTGTACGTTGTCAGGGTTCATTTGTGGAATTTCTTTCCGTCTTTATGGGGTTTGGGCCATCAGTTGTGTTGTCCAGAAGTCAGGTTGGTGCACAGCTGACAGCCCTATTTGACTACTGTTAAAATTCATATTATGGCAACAACCAATCCGCTAAGTAAAGAGAAACTACAGTCCATCCAGTCCAGTTTAAGAACTGAAGGTCAGTCAATCTGGAAAAATGCTAAAACTTTGAATGTGTCCCCAAGTGCACTCGCACAAAACATCAAGCACTACGACAAAACTGTCTCACATGAGGCCCGCCCCAGGAAAGGAAGACCAAGAGTCCCCTCTGCTGCTGAGGATACATTCATCCGAGTCACCAGAATCACAAGGAATGGACATTAGACCAGTGGACATCTGTGCTTTGGTCTGATGAATCCAAATTTGAGAACTTTGGTTGTACCTGCCATGTCTTTGTGCAACGCAGAAAAAGTGAATGGATGGTCTCGGCATGTGTGGTCCCCCCTGTGAAGCATGGAGGAGGAGGTGTGATGGTGTGGGGGGGCTTTGCTGGTGACACTGTTGGCGAGTCATTCAAAACTGAAAGCACACTGTACCAGCATGGCTACCACAGCATCCTGCAGTGACCTGCCATCCCATCTGGTCTGTGTTTAGTTGGACCATCATTTATTTTTCAACAGGACAATGACCCCAAACACACCTCCAGGCTGTGTAAGGGCTCTGTGACCCAGAAGGAGAGTGATGGAGTGCCTACCAGATGGCCTGGCCTCCACAGTCACCTGACCCAATCCCATTGGAGATGTTTTGGGATGAGACGGAGCACAGAGTGAAGGCAAAAGGGCCAACAAGTGCTCAGCATTTCCGGGAAATCCTTCAAGAGTGTTGGAAAAGCAATTCAGGTGACAACCTTATGAAGCTCATGAAGAGAATGCCAACAGTGGCCAAAGTAGTAATCAAATCAAAGGTTGGCTACTTTGAAGAATCTAAAATCTAAAACATGTTTTGAGGTATATCTCACAATTTGTTTACTACATAATTCCATATGTGTTCATTCATAGTTTTGGTGCCTTTAGTGAGAATCTACAATGCAAATAAAGAAAAAACATTACATTAGAAGGTGTGTCCAATCTTTTGATTGGTAGTGTATATATCTAGGGGAAAATCTGAATATGTGCATAGCCCTCTAAATACCTTTTGTTTTTCTTTAATTCTAGTGGTAGGCAGACGTACAACAAAGGCTAGAGAGCCAAACTGATGCACACAGCATCACAAGACCTCCAAGAAAACCACAGAAGGCATAGGATAAATTATAACAACGCCAGAGCAGCTTGGCTACATCTGACGAGATGCTGTCAAACAGCATCATTATATTCTCTTGGCCACTTGTTTTGCAAAGCCAATAAATAAAAGAACCCAGCTTTTAAAGAGGAAGTAACCATTGATACAGTGACCAGAGGCTCTAACACCAATACCCTATGAAGGTGCTGGGAATGGAGAAGAAGCACTGTCACAATGCCAGTTGCACCCACTGTCTTTAAGATGGGTTAGAGAGACAGCCACATGAAGAGCCACAGAGACCCAGACTTCCCTTGTCCGATTGGCAGTCATCAACAGGGTTGTCTGCCTTACCAGTCCTGGGCTGGTGTGGAGGGAGCAAGTGGGCTTAAAGAAAAGCTGCTCATGCTTTTTCAGGGCAAGAGAGGCTGGGCATGAATCACCTTTAGTGTGATGTTACCAGCTTATCACTGCGCAAAATAAATTTTCTCATGGATGCATTTCCAATGTTTACCATATACAGTGGGGCAAAAAAGTATTTAGTCAGCCACCGATTGTGCAAGTTCCCCTACTTAAAATGATGACAGAGGTCAGTAATTTGCACCAGAGGTACACTTCAACTGTGAGAGACAGAATGTGAAAAAAAAATCCATGAATTCACATGGTAGGATTTGTAAAGAATTTATTCGTAAATCAGGGTGGAAAATAAGTATTTGGTCACCTCAAACAAGGAAAATCCCTGGCTCTCACAGACCTGTAACGTCTTCTGTAAGAAGCTTTTCTGTCCCCCACTCGTTACCTGTATGAATGGCACCTGTTTGACCTCATCATCTGTATAAAAGACACCTGTCCACAGCCTCAACCAGTCAGACTCCAAACTCCGCCATGGCCAAGACCAAAGAGCTTTCGAAGGACACCAGGAAAAGAATTGTAGACCTGCACCAGACTGGGAAGAGTGAATCTACAATAGGCAAGCAGCTTGGTGTGAAAAAATCAACTGTGGGAGCAATCATCAGAAAATGGAAGACATACAAGACCACTGATAATCTCCCTCGATCTGGGGCTCCACACAAGATCTCATCCCGTGGGGTCAAAATGATCATGAGAACGGTGAGCAAAGATCCCAGAACCACATGGGGGGACCTGGTGAATGACCTGCAGAGAGCTGGGACCAAAGTAACAAAGGTCACCATCAGTAACACACTACAACGGCAGGGAATCAAATCCCGCAGTGCCAGACGTGTTCCGCTGCTGAAGCCAGTGCATGTCCAGGCCCGTCTGAAGTTTGCCAGAGAGCACATGGATGATACAGCAGAGGATTGGGAGAATGTCATGTGGTCAGATGAAACCAAAGTAGAACTTTTTGGTATAAACTCAACTCGTCGTGTTTGGAGGAAGAAGAATACTGAGTTGCATCCCAAGAACACCATACCTACTGTGAAGCATGGGGGTGGAAACATCATGCTATGGGGCTGTTTTTCTGCCAAGGGGACAGGACGACTGATCCGTGTTAAGGACAGAATGAATGGGGCCAAGTATCGTGAGATTTTGAGCCAAAACCTCCTTCCATCAGTGAGAACTTTGAAGATGAAACGAGGCTGGGTCTTCCAACATGACAATGATCCAAAACACATCGCCCGGGCAACAAAGGAGTGGCTCAGTAAGAAGCATTTGAAAGTCCTGGAGTGGCCTAGCCAGTCTCCAGACCTCAACCCCATAGAAAATCTGTGGCGGGAGTTGAAAGTCCGTGTTGCTCGGCGACAGCCCCAAAACATCACTGCTCTTGAGAAGATCTGCATGGAGGAATGGGCCAAAATACCAGCTACTGTGTGTGCAAACCTGGTAAAGACCTATAGTAAACGTTTGACCTCTGTTATTGCCAACAAAGGTTATGTTACAAAGTATTGAGTTGTATTTTTGTTATTGACCAAATACTTATTTTCCACCCTGATTTACGAATAAATTCTTTAAAAATCCTACCATGTGAATTCATGGATTTTTTTTTCACATTCTGTCTCTCACAGTTGAAGTGTACCTCTGGTGCAAATTACTGACCTCTGTCATCATTTTAAGTGGGGGAACTTGCACAATCGGTGGCTGACTAAATACTTTTTTGCCCCACTGTATTAGGAGAAAAAGTTTATTTATTGTATGTACAGTTAATGTATGAAACACTGAGTAAAAGAAGGTAGATTATACATTTAATGTGAATGTTTGATTTGTGAACTAATGAATATAAATATACACTGCCCTGTGATGGATTGGGAGCTCTGGTTGACGCTGTAGATAAGCGGTTAGGAAAATGGGTGCCTGAATAGATGGGTGCTGTACATTATAATAAAGATTTGAATACATATAATGCTTTCTGAGACAGAAAAGAAAATGAAATTTAAAGTTGTTTCCTAGCTCCTTCTTGGTAGAAAGTAAGTTGTCAGCAACTTATGTGCATGACCATTTTTCATTCAAACAGAACATGTCTAGTCCATAGCCTTCTTTAATTATTTTAAAACTACTTATACTAGGCAACTCTAAAAATGCTTAGCCATTAGAAGAAAATAAAAATTTGATCATCATTAATGAAACTTTGAAATATCTGGCTTTTCCATCAGAGCAGATGAAATACCTATTTTGCATTAAATTGAATCATTTGGCTTCCAGAAGGGCTCACCCTGAGTCCATTCTCTTACTTTATTGAGAAGTTATGATATATAGCCTGACAACATAGCGAGTACTGAGGATGAGTTTATGGTAATTTAATATGGAAGCTGTGAGGCCCATTCAGTGTCCTGTTCTTAGCCATGGGAACTACTGGCTGCCTGCATAGGTATAGGGAGCTCATATAATGGACATGATTATCCTCACTATGGACAATGGTAAACTACCAAAGCATCTATCTATCTATCTCTACTGATGTATAATTAGTAAAATTAAGTAAAATTATGTTGTACATTTAAATCTGACTTTAGATACATTTTAGTATGTGCTTTTATAGTGTGTACTAAACTGTACTAAGAAATGAAAAATGTGCCTCAAGGATGACAAGTGCACAATATTGTGCTACACTCTGCTCCCAACTTCACTGATGCCCTGCACCTCCCCCACTGCAGCAGGTATGGGGGAGGTGCAGGGCAGTATTTTCAGCACTTTGGCTGTTCTGAAGGCAAAAGAGAATCCAAACCAGGACTAGCAAGGTGTGCCTAATACAGTGGCCGTTTACAGTGTGTGTGTAAACAACCAAAACACACACACATATATATATCTATATCTATTTTATATATATATAAAATAGATATGGTAATGGATCTTAGTTCTTTTCGACTACTGATATGCATTAAGCCAATTTAGACTGTAAAGCTAAATGTTACTTTAGATTAATTTTATTATGTTGTTTCATTATGTGTTTAAACTGTAGTAAAAACAATGTCAGGCTTCCTTTATTTTATATAATGTACAATGTAAATCAGGTTTAAGAGTGAGAGCTGAGAAGTAGAGAATACTTTGGCTCTCTGCAATTCCTCTTTAAGATATCATGACCCATCAGTGACCCGCCCCTCCCCCCGCGCACCTGCACTGCACGCTCTCAAACTTTTGCAGGGCATTGCTTGCATCTCAACCATTCAGTCCACGGACGGAGAAGCTGCATAATTAAACTGGAGATCGCAAGATTTAAAACAAAGCTTTCCGCAGGTAAGATTTTACATTTTGTCTTCATGAAAACTGTGCATTTTTTTTTTTTTTATGAAATGAAACAAAAAAAGGTATCTTACGTCAGGTTTTATTTTTATTTTTTTAACTTGTACAATGCATAAAGTTCATCTCAGTTAATAGCAGCTTGCTAGCAAACAAACTGACAATTATACATCTTCAAAATAAAAAGAAAAGAAATTCAGCAGCATGGGATATTTTTTGGCAAATTTGATCTTTTTTGGGGTGCTTAATCCAAAACTGATCTCCTTTCCCCTTAATCACGGACATTTATTTAAGGAGGAGTTTACATTTCAAAAAAGCACAACAGCTTTGAAAAATATCAGTAGCTGTGTCCAAATTCATGGGCTGCATCCTCCTTAGGCCCGGCCTTCGCGGTCTTCGTGGGTCGCGTCCTCAGGAGGTCGGGTAGGTAGGAAGTAAACGGCTGTGAAATTGGACAGTCTAGCATCACCGCTGTCTCGGTGGAGTTTAATAAACTCGGCTGTCTGCTCCTTGTTATCTAAAATATAACAGGACACTGGAGTAAATTCTTGACCGTCTCACACTTCTGTTTAATCCGTTTTCTGTTTGACGTTTATTCAGCTGTGTGAAAACAAAGGGGGGGGGGGGGGGGGTCCGCTGTTCTCGCCAGCTGTAATAATCCTCGACCTCGCTGTCTGTTATGGAGCTGGCGGGTCACAGACGCCTCCGAAAACGTCGGAGCGCGTTTGGAAATATATGATATCTTGATAAATCGAGCAGATATTTGAAGTTTACACAGCTACATTCTCGCTTGAAAATAACTCAAAAGTTTATTTTGTGACCCAGAAAGAGTAATATTTAAAAGTTTTTAGCCCCGCTCGTCCGCCATTGCCACGTTTGCGTTTTGGACGAAATGCATTCTGGGATATTTAGCTGTACCAAGTCCACACAAGTCACCACTGATGCATGTTCGATAAAACAGGCGGAGCGAGAACGCGTCCGGGATTTTTTTGCGTTCTCGGCTTGATGCGTACTTTGAATGTCTGTTTCAATGACTGAGCGGCGTCTGTCCGTCCAGTATATTTACTAGTGTAGCTGCACATCAGCATGACCTAGATGAGCAGGTGCTCTGTTTAGTCTCGTTTGTCTTATTCCTCACGTTTGTTGTAGGTGTTTTTCACTGTCAAACATAACTGGACAGAAGGCCTGGCATTCTGCTGCTAAAGTGGGCTTTAGAAAGTGTTTTTTGTGGAACATCAAGGCTGCCATGTAGTATTCATTTGGCTATTTAAAGCAAATAATGTAAATGCTTATACATAATGTAAGCCTTTGTATGGTGTGTTATAACTTTGCCTTCAAACAATCAAAAGTGTGTTCATGTGTTGTCTCTTTGGTCACTATGTTTTAGCATTATAATATGACACACCTTGGAGGAAATGATAACATGCTGTCCTAATAGTGTTTTATGTACAGAGAGTTATTAATAAAAGTATGTTGAAAAAAGGAAAATGATGTAACCCTAACAGTGTGCCAATCAGAGGGCATATAAGCTATCCTATATAAAACACTTAAAAAAAAACCCTAATACTACTATATTTAAAATGGGTGAAACATTGTGATGCTCTGTGGGTTTTTTATTTTATTTTTTATTTTATTTTATTTTTTTTATAAATGTTATTCTTTTTATGTTACTCTAAATTGGTAGAGTTGCAGGTCACAGTTTGTACATCAGGTTCACCTGCATGAGAGCTCACTGTTAAGCAACCCGTAGCCTTATTGAGGTGAGCTTCAGTGAATAAATCAAAAGGAAAAAGGAGGTGGAAATAGTGGAAAGCACAGTGCAGTCCAGTTATATGTTAGAGATGGGTAATGGGCTGCTTTTCCTGCTTGCTGAAGACTAAGAAAAATGTTGGTGCATTTGTGCTGTATCACCTCTAAGCCGTTATTACTTAAATGTAACTGAGAAGTAACTTTGGATTTTGTCTTTGGTATTAGGTTGAGGAAGCCATGGCAGCAAGCCAAACACAGGTATGTGCCTTTTTTGATCAAATATTTGAACATGTAATTATTACTGAATCATATGCAGGAATGTTAAAGTCAAACAGCGTCTTTTTTATCTTTTTTCTTTTTTTAAACATGACTATGTCACCATAGTAACTGATGACGAACACATCATCTGGTTGGAAGCAGGTTAGATTCAGAGTTTCTGTTTAGAATAGACTGGAAGCCCCCGTTTTCACTGATTCTTTTATTTACAGCATATTTTAAGTGTGATTTAGATTCTCTGCTGTGGGAATACGTTTTAGATGCGCCACCTTTTAAGCGTCACCTTTCTAAACTCGAGCACTGCAGTTAACAGGTGGATTCTTCTGTTTCAGTACAGCTAGCAAACAATGACAAAGCACTTTGAGACTAAAAGTGAAATTTGACAGTCTTTACTTGGTTTTTAACATAAACTCATTGCTGCAGCCAGGGTTACAAAGGGATCCCTCTTAGACTTCCTTTTATTTTTAGTTATTCTTTCTGTCCCTAGTTAGCTAACATAAACTAATGTAGGGTAGAACTGTTATCAGTATCCATCCAACCAACCAACCCAGTGACCTCATAGTCTGAACTCAGCCAAGATGGAAATACACATGCTGTAAACACTTGTTTTTTTTTTATAATGAGCTTCACTGACAGTGTTCAATCTGAGATTTCTTTTCTTTTCTTTTTTTCTTTTTTTTTTTTAAAGAGTAGGCGTCCATAGTGTTGTCTAGCCTTAATGTATGTAGTGTTTCAGGTCAGCTTTAACCTTGAACATTGGATATGTATCCAGAAATGTTATGTCTTTTCAAATACATTTCTAGATGTTATTTCTATATCAAACAGTATTTGAGTGTATCTTCATAGCAGCTTTTCTTATACAGTAAGTTTGTGGAATGAAAACAAAGTCATCTTTGTTATATGCCACTAGTTTGACTTAAAAAAAAAAGTTTCCTTGCAATAAAGGCTGTCAGCATACGGTAGTAACCCGTCTCATTTTAGTTCATTATTCTTTTACAGCCTCATATCTATAAAAGAAGGGATGCTGTGTAGAATGTAAATCAAAACGGAATTCAATGTTTTTCAAATCTCATAAACCCACATTTTGTTAACAGTAAGACATGTAAAACATTTCAATTGCTTAAACTGAGAAATTGTTCCATTTTAAGAAAATTATAGGATCATTTTGAATGTGATGGTAGTACCATGTCTCAGAAAAGTTAAGACTGGGCCTTGTTTCCCACTGTGAATTTTCTCTTTTCTTTTTACAACATTGTAAACATCGGGGATCTGAGGAGACCAGTTGCTGGACTGTAAGGAGAGCAATGTTGTCACATTCTTGTCTGATGTAAGATTTTACCTGCTCAACAGTCCTGGGCCGCCTTTGTCGCATTTTTCGTTTCATGATGCTCCAAATGTTATGTGTAGGTGAACGGTTTTGACTGCAGGCTGGTCATTTCAGCACTCAGAGTATTGGACTATGAAACATTGCCATTATAATACATGCACTATACAATTTACAATTGTTTCGCTGAAATATCCAAGGCCTTCCCTGAAAAAGATGATGTTTAGATGGGAGCATATGTTGCTCTATAACCTGTATTTTTTTTCGGCACTAACGATGCGTTTCCACATTTGCATGCTGCTAGCTCCATAGGCACTAATGCACCCCCATACACTAAGATGTGGGCTTTGAAAAACATTGCGTTCTATTTTAACTTGCATTTTACACAGCGTCTCAACTTTTGGAAGATAGTTTTACAGCTTTATTACATAACTCTATCCTTATAATTGACTTCTTCTCATGATGATTATTATCTTTACCTATTCAGGAGGAAAGTGATTGCTCTGAGCTGGATTTCTCCATTTGTTCAGGCTCTGAATACGTGCCAAGTCACATTTCAGACTTAAGTGATGAGGACACCCACAGTCTACAAAGTAAGACACTAAAGATCACTGACGTTTCAAGCAATAGTGACAGTGATAATGAAGAACTGAGAAACATGACTCTTAAAAAGACACCCAGAACATATGGGAAAAGAAAAAGAAATGATCACAAGGGAGAAAAAAAGGCTAAACGGAAATCAGAGGTGACTGTAAAAACATGCACAAAAAGAGAGGACAACAAACGAGTATGGGACAAAAAAACATTATTGTCTTTACTGTGGGAAGTCCCAAGCAAAAATATCGAGACACCTGCAAAGGAATCACATGGAGATTAGTGATGTGGCATATGCCTTTAGCTACCCTGTAGGTTCCAAAGAAAGGAAGGATCTTCTAGAACAACTTCGCAATAAAGGAGACTTTAAGCACAACACCAAAGTGATACAAAAAGGCAGAGGGCAAGTCGTAACATGGAAGCAGCCATCTAATGAAGCTATAGCAGGAGAATATTTACCTTGCCCTTTTTGCTTTGCAATGTATATCAAAAAGACATTATGGAAACATTTGCTGTCATGCAAAACTAAAAAACTGTGTGCGCCAAAAACTAGAATTTCTAGAGTCCAGAGTTACTCTGCACGGCTTCTTCCAATAAAACATTCATCTAAAGGATGTCAGACTATTATCAACAACATGCGACAAGATCAAGTGTCCTTTCACATCAGGAGTGATTCTCTGATTTGCAAATATGGAGAATCGCTATATGCAAGACATGGCCGTGTGAAGTCTAAGCACCAATACATTGCACAAAGGATGAGAGAGCTTGGCCGGTTCATGTTAGCTGCAAAAAATATGGACAAGACAGTGAATGTTCTTGAAGATTTGTGCAAACCATCAAAATTTCAGTTTGTTGTCAGTGTTGCCAAGCATCTTGCAAACTTTAGTCCAGGCAAAAATGAATATGGCAAACCGTCAACAGCAGTCAAAATTGGATTTTGTCTTAAAGGAGCAGTCGAGGTCCTGATTGGACAGACTCTTATGAATGACGATGACCATGCAGAGAAGAAGGCCAAAAAATTCTTGGAACTTCTGGACAAAAACTGGAGGAACAGTGTATCTGTCAGTGCTCACCAAACAATACAAGAAAAGAGGTGGAATAAACAGGATGACATTCCCCTCACCAAAAATGTGATTGCTCTGAGGGACCATCTCCGTACCGTGGAAGGTGAAGCAAGAGAGAGACTGATGCAGCACATGGATTTGGCAGCATACAAGACATTGAACGAGACTGTTTTGGCACAGGTTATTGTCTTTAACAAGCGACGTGAAGGAGAAGCATCACGCTTGACTCTTCAGACCTACAAGGACGTAAAAACAAGTCCCATTAATGAAGACATTTACGAAACCTTGTCACCATTAGAAAAGGAGCTAAGCAAGCTATTAACCCGCATTGAAATCAGGGGGAAGAGAGGCAGGAAAGTGCCCCTTTTTTTGAGCGACAGAATGAAGGAGTCAATCGATTTGTTGGTGAAAAAGAGAGAAGCAGCTGGTGTACCTGCTGAAAATCCCTATCTCTTTGCTAGACCTGGTGGGATGACACACATACGTGGATGTGACTGCCTACGAAAATATATAGACCAAAGCAAAGCAGAAAACCCTGAGCTTCTGAGGTCAACTAAATTAAGAAAACAGGTTGCCACACTTTGCCAACTCCTGGATCTTAATGATCAAGAGCTCGAGCAAGTTGCAAGGTTCATGGGACATGACATCAGAGTTCACCAGGACTTTTACAGACAGACAGACAAAACCTTTCAAATTGCCAAGATAAGCAAGCTTCTGTTTGCAATGGAGGAAGGTGCTGGCACCTTAAGGGGCAAGAACCTCAGCACCCTGGAGGTTTCTGTTGCTGGTATGTATGATAGAGTATTTATTGTCTTTTTTTCCCTGTCCTGCTATATTGAATTGCAAATGATATTGTGTGGTCAAATAGTTTGACACTTGACTAATCCATAACATGAAGCTTATAACACCAAATCTGTCTCTCGTTCTCCCTACCTCTGTCTTTCATTCACACAGACACACACACCACCACCATCAACTTTGCTAAAATGTTAATGAAAAACATCCATCCAACTCTTTTCATGGCTGTTGTGGTCATGATAATTTTGTGAGGCCACATCGAAAAGCAGATGAGCTTGCTAAAGTTCTACAAGTTGTGCCTCCATCGCTTGTGTCCAGATCACATGCT
Organism: Neolamprologus brichardi; assembly: GCF_056152115.1. Taxonomy (NCBI): domain Eukaryota; kingdom Metazoa; phylum Chordata; class Actinopteri; order Cichliformes; family Cichlidae; genus Neolamprologus; species Neolamprologus brichardi. Next base: position 9,267,647 of record NC_142112.1, read on the forward strand.
GCATTGCTGTGCTGCTCTGTCTTTATCACTACCGTTTCTGCGTTTGTGCGTGCGCAGTGTGAGAGGCTGTGTTGACACCCTCACGAGGGGCGACAGGATTTCAAATAGGTTTGATTTTCTTGCAACCATCCGACTCTTGATTGGGAGCTGGTTGTGAGGTGTTAATTGCTTCTCGTTACCCCATGTATAATGCACGATGACACACAATTAAGGCGAAACTTGGGCCGATCCCAAAACGGACACATGACTGAAAAATCGGCTCAAAATCCCAAAAATTGCACAGTATTTTGCCAACTTTAGAATGTTGGTGGTTAGCACTATTCTCTAATCAACTATTAGTAATTCATTATCTTTTATAGGTGTAATTCCCCCAGCTCCCAGCCCTCCAGCTAGTCAAAGAGACCCAGGCAGACCGAAGGAACAAGACACAGAAGTGGATGAAAGTAGGTTTTAATAGAGAAAATTGTTGCAAGTAACATTTGTTTGCAGCCCTATTTTACAGCCTGTGTCTTCGTGGTAGACCTGTGCAATCTTCTGCAGTCCAATAACACGGTCATGCCATAACATCTTCTTATTTTACCTATAATCGTAATACATGAGCTCAGTTAAGACAATAAAGATCATGAATTGACAATGAATAGGACTGATTATATTGGTGTTCCTGTTTTGTCCTTTCTGTTTACAGTACAAAAGCAGAACACATTTTTGGTTTCCAATGTATCTTTTCAGATGTGAAATATTGTTAGGTTGAAATGGTGAGCAGATTTTCAAATCACAAATATATTTGCATTTATTGCATTTATTTGTGCCACGGATAGTTTGATCCACTGAGGTTTTTATTTTTTTTATTTTTGATGTAGTGGTATAACTTGTGGTCACAAGCACCATATAATATATAATATTAATATATAATCAAGCAACAGTTTTGGACAGCAATTCAGCATCATGGCAGTGGTATGTTTAGAATAAATCTTGGCTTGATAATTTTAGTGAATGTGTTACTCCTAAACAAATCTCTAAATGCTTATTAAACATGTTTCCCACATGCTCAGTGACCTTAAGGTTGCATTTAGTTTGGCTTCATGAGATGATTAGCTTCCAGGTGGACAGGGATGTTACTTTGAATCCCTGTTTGGACAAACAGCTTTTCCAGTTCAGGAGATAACATGTAGAATTCCTTACTAGAGGACCTCAGTCTGAATCCTGACTGGCGTCATCTTAAATTTAAATGGGCACTGGTTTTAAAATACGATTAGTCTTCTAGTCATGATCTACTGCTTGTTGTTTTTTGGTGCATTGTTAGTGTTGTGTATTTTAAAGCTCATGACAATGGAAGTTAGCTTGGGTTATACATTTTACAGTAATTTCATTTTAAAGACTTGTGTCTTTACACAAATTTCCACATTAAATTGCATCATTTCAATATTTCTTACATTGCAGACAATAATGTGGTCCTCGCAGGCAGGGATGATGGCTGTTCTGATAGTGGTGGTAAGTGTTACCTGCTTACTAGTAGAGCCGTTGGCATACAGCCTCATGAATAAGCAGCATTTATGATAAACTGCCTAAAGTTATGTGACATTGACTAATATAGGACACTGATGTTAGCTTGTTAGCTTGAGTTCCTAATGGTTAAAAAGAACTGGGTGGCATGTTATAGCCAAATAAATGCACTGTTGGCCGACTTCAGTGCTCAGTAATCTATACAAAAGATAACACTTGATCATGTACACTCACTCTATAGTGAGCTCCTTTATTACAGCAAGAAATAGACTGAAAAACACATGAAATCTGCGGGTTTATCACCACAACCCAGATTCTAATTTAAAAACTGTTACATTTGTCAAACGCATTTTTATACAAATGCCACCTTGTAATGGCTGTGCAGTGTTTTTTTTCCCTTTTGCTTTTTTAATTTATCTTAACTAAAAGAAGAGTAATTACCATACTCCTGATGGCTAATATTTGATATCTGGCGTTAGTCACAGGTGAAAGTCCCATAGCAGCTACTCAGAGTGATCCTCGGGGAAATGAGGAGGAGGAGAAAGGAGGAGGCAGTGAGATGGATGAAGGTCAGATTTTCCAGAGTCATTCAATAGAAAAAAAAATCAGTGAATTAGGATGATATGGCACATTAAATTTTTTTTTTTTTTTTTTAAAGACGGAAGTTCTCAGTACTTCGCAGATGTAGATGGTGAGTTTAAGCATTTGTCTGAAATGTAGTGACACTGTTGTGTATTCTAATTAAATTCTATTCAAGTAAAATCTGCATTGTACAATAACAGCTACCATTTTTTGTCTGTTTCTGTTTTAGAAGAGACCAAGAAAGTAACACTCGCCATGAGGAAAAGGGGAAAAACTAAAGTGGCCAAAGCAAAGGGTGAGATGTTTTCAGCTTTAAATGTATTTGATATTTTCTGTTTGCAATATATGAATCAGGTTGTAGACAATATTGTTATGATGAATGATTTTAGCAGGAATAACTAGTTAGCATCTTATTTTAAAAGGCTAGATGCAACAAGTACTTTGGAAAACAAAATGTATAAAGGTAAATTGGCTGCTGTTTCACTCTGTAAGTATATTACTCAAAACTGATCTCATGTTTCTGTAAACTCAAAATACTTAATTTAAAAGTGCTTACTACATATCTTGGGTACAAAATGTTGAGTAAATTGTTGAACCTACCGTTTGGTTTGGCATTTTCTGTAAATATACACAAGCAGAACCCCATTTAAAAACAAACAACTTTACAACATGTATGTAACATAGTTTAACACTCCATGTTGTCTTTTGTGTTATTTGTAGAGATCCCACGTGCGAAGGTCAAGAGGCCATGGAGTGAAGCAGAGAAGACGGCAGTGCAAAGATGGCTGGGAAAATTTGTCGCGGAGCGGAAAATTCCAAAAAAAGAACACTGCATGAAATGCTTAGAAGCGGAAAAAGACCTAGTTAATCGCTCATGGAAAGATGTTAAAAACTTTGTGTACAACACGATTGTCACTCTGAATCGAAGGTCTGCTTGTAAAAAACTTTTTTAAGTTAGTTTAAGTTCTAGGTTTTTGCCCAGGATGTTTTTGGTTCGTTTATAAAGTTGTTCACCTTCTTAATGGCTTAATGGTTAGTCAGCTTGAGTGATTTTTCTTTTTGGCAAAAGTCAAAACAAACTGATCAAAGTTATTGATCACTATTTTACTTGTAAGTCATTAGACTTAATAGTTGTCTTAGTTGTTATAATAATTTTTATTCCTCTGGAAGGATTGTGAAATAAACTGAATTTGCTCTTCTTGCAGCATTGTGGGTATTTCCTTGGTAATTATTAATAAAATCTAAAGCGGTATTTGAAATGTAATACTACCGTTTTGTTATGTAGGGTTGTCTTGATAGATTATCAGAACTTTTTAGGTATTGTGTTTATGTATAAAGTTCAGACTGTTTAACTTTCACATTATTTGGTTGCACTAAAATGGAAAATGGCAGAGAGTAAATGCAACCAGAAAAAACATATAGACGGAAACAAACAAAAAAGCACCCCCTAGTGGAAAATGACCCAAATAGCACCCTATGGCAATGTCCTCACTCGGATAGCAAAATGAGTTTTTTTTTCTACTTGAGTGTTTTAAGATTTTGAGGTGATTTTTGATTTTGGGATTTTTCCCATTGTTCAAAAATGGCAAAGATTTGTCTGCAAGTGTAGCAGAAATGGTGGTCCTCACTTTGATAGTGCATTTACCTGGTCCTCAGTCGGTATGCAAAACAGGAATGTGTGTGTGAGTGTAAGTGTGTGAGAAGAGCTGTGTGTGTGTGTGTCTGTGTGTGTGTGTGTGTGTGTGTGTGTGAGAAGAGCTGTGTGTGTGTGTGTGTGTGTGTGTGTGTGTGTGTGAGAAGAGCTGTGTGTGTGTGTGTGTGTGTGTGTGTGTGTGTGTGTGTGTGTGTGTGAGAAGAGCTGTGTGTGTGAGAAGAGCTATGTGTGTGCGCGTGTGTGTGTGTGTGAGAAGTGCTGTGTGTGTGTGTGTGAGAAGAGCTGTGTGTGTGTGCGTGTGTGTGTGAGAAGAGCTGTGTGTGTGAGTGTGTCTGTGTGAGAAGTGCTGTGTGTGTGTGTGAGAGAAGTGCTGTGTGTGTGTGTGAGAGAAGTGCTGTGTGTGTGTGTGTGTGTGTGTGTGTGTGTGTGTGTGTGTGTGTATCTGTGTGTGTGTGTGTGTGTGAGAAGTGCTGTGTGTATGTGTGTGTGTGTGTGTGTTTGTGAGAAGTGCTGTGTGTGTGTGTGTGTGTTTGTGAGAAGTGCTGTGTGTGTGTGTGAGAAGAGCTGTGTGTGTGTGTGTGAGTGTGTGTGTTTGAGAAGAGGTGTGTGTGTGAGAAGTTGTGTGTGTGTGTGAGTTTGCTTGTGTCAAAATTGGGGACTTCTATCAGCTCACACACCAGTCAATTGGGGACACCTCTCCTTTTGGGGACCAAAACCACCGTCCCCAATTAGATTTACCTCTAACAATGTTCAGCATGCTCTAAAACATATTTTAATCCAAAAATCTCCCCTGTCCCCAAAAGAGACATTTTTTGGATTTTTTGTGTATGTGTATGACCTTGCCCCCAAAAATTTTCTCCATCTGTGTATAACTCTATGTTGCCCCCTAGTGGAAGTGTGTGGAATTGCAAAGATTTCCACTGTCCCCAAAAGTGACATTTCTTGGATTTTTGTGTGTGTATGACCGCTCCTTTATATAGTGCTTTTCAAGGCACCCAAAGCGCTTTACAATTCCACTATTCATGCACTCTCACATTCACACACTCGTGGAGGCCAGCTACAGTTGTAGCCACAGGTGCCCTGGGACGGACTGACAGAAGCGAGGCTGCCATATCGCACCATCGGCCCCTCTGGCCAACACCAGTAGGCGGTAAGGTAAAGTGTCTTGCCCAAGGACACAGTGACCAGGACAGAGAGCCCTTACCTTTGTTTGGATGATGAATTCACAACGTGAAGGCTTAAAAATAGCAAAATCTTGTACCCAATCCTTGGTGAATTGGATGTGCGCCTCCAGAGATTTATAACTGCGAAATTGGTTCGCCGTGTATGCGCAAACCAACTTATGCTACTTATGCGCTGACTCCACAGACAAGGTACGAGAATATATCAGGCAAGTACCATCTCTTTGCATCTGTCTTTATACGTCCCTTTTTTTTTTTTTGAGCTGCTTTTAAGTGTGGTTCATAGCATCTTCCTTCCAACACAGTGTGTTTGTTTTGATTTGTGGCCTACTAAAATGGTGATGCTGTCTCACAATGCATTGCAGCGTGACATCAACTCCAAAGCCAAGTATAAAACTGGGGCATAAAAGCTAACGGTGTGTTCACACCGAACGCGATAGAGGCGGCCAGAGCATCAGGTTTACATGTAAAGTCAATGGAAAAAGCGCGTTGACACACGATTGCAGGTCCCGTGAAAATTTGGTAGCAGATTTGTGTTGCGAAAAAAAAACGTGAAATGCACATCAGTGTATCGCATCTGGCGCGTTTGACTTGCGAAAAAAAACCCACGCGCGTCAGTTTTTGTGTTGCTGTGCATACACGCGTATCGCGTCAACCGCTCGAGTTGGAAAAATCTGAACTCCAGCGTCAAATTGCGCCACGACAACCAATCAGAAGCCTGGTGATGTGGCTCTGACCTAGGTCAAAGGGTCAGATCCAGCCAAAGCCCTTCATTCAATATGGAGGAAAGGCTAATCAACGCCGTAGCAAACAACCCGGAGCTGTACGACACCAGCTGCTTTTTGTACCGAGACAGGAATATAAAGGACCGAGCTTGGAGGAAGATATGTGAAGCTGGCAACCTGGTAAGTTCATTCATTTCTCTTTTGAAAGTTTTCACTGACCCGGGGAAGCCGCACAAAAGCTAGCAAGCCACTGCTAGTTTCCCACTGATGTACAAATACTGTTCTGCTTTTATGCATGTTGTCATATAGGAATATATTTTGTTTCTTAATAAACAGCACACAGTGGTCCCGCTCATCCGTCACTGCCTCGCTTTTTCGCTGATTTTTTATTGCACCGTACAGCATTGCATTCTGCAGCCTGATTGACAAATCTCTTCCGTGCTGTGTCTCCTGCGCTTGCCAGATTTATCATGTTTGGTTTTGATAACCATCACGTCCAATAGAAAAAACAGCACAAAAACACCCATAACTATGACCCTCATTCGGAAATAGACACCTGCACCGCGAGGGAAAAAAGGTGCACGAAAGTGGCAGGCAGATGAAGACAAAACGCGGCATAATAATACGTTTTGCAATCTACAAAGGTTTGCACTGTCAGAATCAACTGGTGAGAACTGTGAGTAATGTTCATGTGTGGGGGGGGAAAAAAAGTGTATGAAGTGCATGGTGAGGGTCTAGTTATAGCCCCTGCTGCAATAAATGAGGGACCACTATATACTCTGATTATTATATTCAACCTGTTAACATTTAATACTGTATTGATGGAACCAACTGATTCTGCAGCAGAGCATCCCCTGTTGCTTCTCCTGGCTCCCCAGTCCCTGCACCCACAGGTATGTATGATAGCATTTTACTCTGTGGGATTCCCTTGTGATCACCTTTACTAAGTATCTACAACCAATCTGATTATATCCGGTTTTTCTTTTTCTCAATGTTGAAAATGAAAATCTAGTAGCAGCCTTCTCATTTCTTTGTGTTTTGTTGTACAGGACCGCTCCGAGGCAGATGAGGGACGGGTCCCAGGATGGTCCATCGGCGGTGGAGCTGGCCATCCCGGTGTCCCTGAAGAGGCCATGCCAGTCTCCAATGGAGCATTTCCTCCTCAGCCTTGTTCCTGCTCTGGAGAGCAGCTGGGTCCTTTTCATTCCTGTCTCTCTGTAAATACTAAATACACACAACTTGACACATGTAGAATTTTTTCATATTATACTAATGACAACATATACTAATACAGTGGGATGCAAAAGTTTGGGCAACTTTGTTAACAGCCATTATTTTCCTTTATAAATCGTTGGTTGTTACAATAAAAAATGTCAGTTAAATATATCATATAGGAGACAGTGATATTTGAGAAGTGAAAAGACGTTTACTGGATTTACAAAAAGTGCGCAATAGATGTTTAAACAAAAATCAAGCAGGTGCATAAATTTGGGCACCACAAAGTTTAGTTGTCATGAAATCAATATCTTAGTATCCTTATTTTCCTATTATATTGTTTTATGTACTTTAATAATGAAGGCTTGTAGAGCAAGGCCACTTTTAACTCACAAACTAAGTGCACAGGCATATTAATAGATAAGACACAGAAAAGAGGAACTTTCCATATAAGCAATGTTTGAAACCGTTTGTGATGTCTGAAGTACAGAACACCATATAAGACACATGTTGAGCTAAAAATGTTGGAGATCCTGCAACTGGCGTTTGAGCTGTGCAGGGGTCTCTCTTCTGGAAGATGATTGAATAAAAAGAAATATAAAGGTTTTAAAACACTATGAGTCTGTTTTCTCGGTTCTATCATGGGGACAAAAGAATCGGGGTTAAAATAGTGTATCTCCTATATGATATATATTTAAGTACAAAAAAATTCACATTAACTACTTGCATTTAGAGTTCAGCAAGAGTCTCAGATTTGAAACAAATTTCTCCACAAAAAGTGACCTTACTGCTAAATGATACAGTTGCTCATCCACTTTGCTTAATATTCAATTTTATCTATATAGCGCCAAATCACAGCAACAGTCACCTCAAGCCACTTTATTTTGTTAGGTAGACACTACAATAATACATTCAAAGAAAAAAAAAAACATGACCCCTATGAGCAAGCACTTTGTTGACAGTGGGAAGGGAAAACTCCCTTTTAACAGGAAGAAACTAACAGCAGAACCAGACTCAGAGAGGGGCGTGGCCATCTGCTGTGACGCATTGAGAGAAGGAAGACAGGATAAAGACATGTTGTGGAAGAAAGCCAGAAATTAAAGTATGATTCAATGCAGAGAGACCTATCAGCACATAGTGAGTGAAGGTGACTGAAGAAGAAATAGTCAATGCATCATTGGAATCCCCCAGCAGCCTACGTCTATTTCAGCATAACTAAGGGAGGATTCAGGATCACCTGGTCCAGCCCTAACTATATGCTTTAGTAAAAAGGAAAGTTTGAAGCCTAATCTCGAAAGTAGAGATAGTGTCGGTCTCCTGAATCCAAACTGGAAGCTGGTTCCACAGAAAAAGAGGGGCCTGAAAACTGAAGGCTCTGCCTCCCATTCTACTTTTAAATACTCTAGGAAAAACAAGCCTGCAGTGTGAGAGCAAATTGCTCTAATGGGGTGATCTAGTATTATAAGGTCATTAAGATAAGATGGGGCCTGATTATTTAAGAACTTGTATGTGAGGAGCAGGATTTTGAACTCTGGATTTAACAGGAAGCCAATGAAGGGAAGCCAAAACAGGAGAAATATGCTCTCGCTTTCTAGTCCCTGTCAGTATTCTTGCTGCAGCATTTTGGATTAACTGACGGCTTTTCAGGGAGTTTTTAGGACTTCCTGATAATAATGAATTACAGTCGTCCAGCCTGGAAGTAATAAATGCATGAACTAGTTTTTCAGCATCATTCTGAGACTGTTATGAAATGGCTTTGTGCAGGCAGGAAAAGGACCCATGGTGCAGACACTCAGAGGCAAAACTTGGACTCAAAACAGCTTTAATGCTAAACTCAAATGTAACATAACTGGATATATCAAAACAAACTTACCCAGGACGACTGACAGAACACACAGCATGGCATAAGGGTAGATCGTGACACAGAGAAACACAGGGCTTAAATACACAGAGGGAGCAATCAGGGAATGGGTAACAGGAGGGAAACACAGCTGGGGCAAATCAGGCCTAACAAGACAAAGGAAGCAAAACCAGACACATTTACATGAGACAGACTTTCAAAGTAAAACAAGAAACATAACACAGAGACGCGAACTTGACAAGGGAATACAGCTGACAGGGGAGACAGCAACTAGAGAACACAGAGACATAAACCATAAGACAGAACTCAAAGAAACCAAAGACTAGAAATGATAAATAATATAATAAACTCAGAACCCTGGGTCAACGACCCAGGCATCCTAACAAAGACAGGATATTTCTAACTTTAGAGATGTTGCACAAATGGAAGAAAGCAGTCTTACATATTTGTTTAATATGTACATTGAAAGACATATTCTGGTCAAAAATGACTCCAAGGTTCATCACAGTGTTACTGGAGGCCAAGGTAATGCCATCCAGACTAAGAATCTGGTTAGATACCATATTTCTAAGATTTTCAGGGCCGAATACAATAACCTCAGTTTGATCTGAATTAAGAAGCAGAAAGTTTGAGGCCATCCAGGTCTTTATGTCTTTAAGACATTCCTGCAGTTTAACTCATTGGTGTGTGTTATATCGCTTCATGGATAGATAAAGTTGTGTTTCATCTGCATAGCAGTGAAAATGTATGCTATGCCTTCTGATGATACTGCCTAAGGGAAGCATGTATAATGTAAACAGAATTGGTCCTAGCACTGAACCCTATGGAACTCCATAATTAACCTCAGTGTGTGAAGACAACTCTCCATTTACGTGAACAAATTGGAGTCTATTAGTCTATTGACCTCCTGACCCAGTATGAACCTTCCAGATCCCTCAGGTCATCTGGATCCGTTTTTTTATCAGTTCCCAGAGTCAGAACCAGACATGGAGAAGCTGCATTCAGCTTTTATGCTCCATATATCTGGAACAAACTCCCAGAAAGCCTCAGATCAGCTGAAACACTCAGTTTATTTAAATCCAGGTTGAAGACTCACCTATTCTCAGCTGCATTTGAATAAAGCACCAAATCCACACTTTTAAGCTTAAATTTCAAAACTTATATTTTAACTACTGATTTTATCTAGTGTTCTGATTTTATCTACTGTTTTTTAATCAATTTTAAATCATGCTGTTTTGGTTTTTTAATGTCTCTGTAAAGCACTTTAAATCACCTTGTTGTTGAATTGTGCTATATAAATAAACTTGCCTTGCCTATTGTTGGTGTATAAATAACATTGAATTGAATCAATCAAATCCACAAATCAAATCAATCATATGCAACTGGAAATCTGCAATTTCAACAAAGATCAGTATATCAATAGAAATCATTACCATCCAATATCTCCTAACATATTCTGAAATCTTTTTTCCTTGATCACAAATACTTGAGTCATGATGAATATGTGGCTCTTTATATCTGTATTGATAAAAAAGAGCCACTATAATGCTAATCTATGTTAAGATTACAAGGATGCACACTTACAAGTCCTTTCTTTCAAATCCTTCTGTGCTGCCATTTTAAGTATAAAGACTGCAGCCGCTTCCTGATAGCACATCTCTTAAGAGTTTTCTTACAGCAGTTGTGCCAGCAAGTGAAATATAAAATAAAAAATTAGAATTGTTCTTTCTTCAACAACACTGATTTACTCATATTTTCCCATACATATCTGTTTTAATCTGTCATTTAATCACAGGAGAAGCCAATGTAAATTGTAGAGAGTCGTCTCTTCTGCCATAATCTGATAGAGTAGCAGCATTAGAGCCAGGGATTAAAAAAGTTCAACATGCATAAAGAAGGCTGACACTGTTCTGGAACTACCTTTTGAGCCCTGGTACTGGGGGCAAAAAGGAGTTAGATCCCGTTTAATCAGCTGTAAGACAAGCTCACTAATATTAAGTCCTGGCATACATGGTATCCATAGAGACCTGTGAATCTCAGCTAAACGCTCATATTATCCATTTCTACCATTTCTACAACCACCAAACACAAACACAAAAGCAGTTACACCATTTCATGAAATGTCAGTAAACAAACACAGTGGAGCCTCATCAGCACGGAGCCTCAGCTAACCAAACAAACAATACATGGTTTTGAAAAGAAAGCTCTTACAGATTCCAGAACTGCAAGCTTCGTCACACTCTGACCAAAAATCAACGAACCAGCCGTAAAATCAGACCACAATATTTTTACGATCAATAATCAGTAACGTTATAATTGGACTTTGCTTGTTGTTTCCAATGTTTAAACATCTATATTGGACTACAGAATGTTTCCTTCTCCCACAATGCCTTGGAGCTGTTTACTATTTTTAAAAAAATTATCATTTTCTGCCCAGTTACAGACATTTGATTGGACCAGGGTGAGGTCACGCATTTTTTTTTGGCCTTGCAACTTCTGATTGGTGGGACTGACGTGACCATGGCCATATTACTGTGATTTTATTAGCTCAAACAATTAAAAAGAGATGTCAATCAACACAAATCGGACAATAGAAGCCGAAGTTACAGCCCCTCTGAATTTAGAGGGAAACCTTTTTAGGTATGTAAATAAAGTTAAATCATTTCTGTTCAATACCTAAGAAATTTCAACTCACAAAAGGTGCCAAAATGTGCCAAATACCTGGCTTTCTATTCCTTTAAAGTGCTGTAATTTTTCACTGTTTTACTTCAGAAGTAGTCATCTTTGCACAGATAATGTTAATACGTTGATTACTGTCTTGATGCATGCTCAAACATCCAGGTAAGTAATTCTTGATTATATGGCTTACTGTTTATATGAACAGGGTGTACATTTAAGTCCAATTTTCTGTATGATCAACATGGATCAACTGTAACATCTCAAATTTTCTGGCTTTGATGCTCAACTTGTTGGTAGGCAGCTCTGAACACCACATCCAGAACAACTTGTCCAGAAGGTGAGAGATGCCATTATGGAGGCAGATGAAACAATGGTCTTGTACAATGTTACACCTCTTACTTCACTTGTGTTCCAGTCACTGAAGAATAGATAGTTCATAACTTGTACATGGAAGAAGTGGAAAAGAGATCTTTGTTATCCTACCCTGGAACACCACCAAGTCATTGGTTCAGGTATGTGGATGACACCTAGCTGAAAATCAAATCTCAGGATGTACCACAAGTAATGGATCACATTAACTCAGTGGATTAACACATCAAATTCACCAGGGAGGATATGAGTGATAAAACGTTTCTCCCATTGAAAATGCTACGTCCAGAAGAACTTAATCAACCTTTTGGGATTTACTTATCTGGATGATCGAGCATGCATCAAGACATGCAAATAGCAGTTTTTCCCATAAAAAAAAAGTAACCCATTCTACTGCATTGACCTGTATACACATGTTCAAAGGTGAACTCTTTTGATATCATTGTACACAGCATTTTTTGGAGAGATTTGTTCTCCACATCACCCTCAAAAACACTGTGCAAAAAGAAAAGTTTGTACATGGAGACACTATGGTGGGGGCTGTCTTACACCATAAGGTAGTGGTAGACTTTATTTAATTGTAGGATAAATGAATGGAGAAGTGTACCTGGACAGTTGTTCAAAAGAATCTGAAGAAAAGACAAGTGTGGATTTTCAGGCAAGACAATAATCCCAATCACAGAGGATAGAAAACTTTCAATTGGATTGAGAGAAATAAACCAATTATGAGCCCTCTGGTAACCTGATTTGCTTTGTATTCCCAAAGCGAGAGCTGTGTTTGCATTCTTGACACAAAGCTGAAGTTGTTCCCAGGGAAGGTTAAACTCTGCCTAGGCTGACCTTTGTCACGGATTCTGTTGGTGGTTTTCATGGATGAAATGGTGTCTGGTTTGTGAACCTTGGGGTCTCATCTTTGGAAAATGACATGGTACTTCAGGCTTCTTAAGGCCATGACCTTCAGTGTGCACTAGAGTGGTTTGCAGCTGAGTGTGAAGCGGCTGTGATTAGAGTTAGCTCCTCTAGGTCTATGGTACTGTGCAGAGCTCTGTCATCTGAGGGGTGCTTGAAAGAGAGACACTGCTCCACCACATCAAAATGACCAGGATGCCTACTGGGTGCCTCCCTGGGCATATTCCACTGACTGGGATCTCTCTGGGGAAGATCTAGAGCTTGTTGGAGAGACTAAGATAAAGTGTTTATTACCTAATTTAAGTCTTTACATATTTTAGACTGTTTTTAAACATAGAAAATAGTGTGAAATAAAATGCAGCAAAACAAAAAAACTTATAATACTAGAACATTTAAAAGGTAAAAGTGATACTTAAATTAACAGTGGAATAGTAAGGCATCTCTTATATTTCTCATTTGACAATTTTATTCACTGTGTACAAAACCCCGAACATTAGTTCCTCTATACTTTATAGCAAGGAAACTGAGAAATTACATTTAGAAATTGATTTAATTTTTGCAGATTAATATATTGATTTTTTTTTTTAATTTTGATAAGTTAAACAGTGATTAAAATAATAATTAATTAAATTAATAATTAAAATAATACTGAACTGACTGATTGAACATCTTTAAGTGCATAATCATAATCTTGCCATTAGGCTTTGCAAAAAGCGTTGGTTTCTCCGATTTTTTTTTTTTTTTTTTAGATATGTGGGCGGGGCGGGGCAGGGTGCGGCAAGCGCCTGCCGGTAGGCGGGCGGGAGGCGCGCGAAAGGGAGAGGCGCGAAGGAGAGGCGCGAAAGAAGAGGCGGGTGGGGGAGGGTCACAATAGCTTTGGATCGCAGTCATCGAGGTGACCATCGGAGAGCAGCAGCGCATGGAGCAGCTTTAAAGGTATGAAAATTAGCTTAAGACATTTAGTTTGTTATTGCCATGCCTTTAGGTTTCTGCTGAAAAGGAAATTACACGACAAAAAGAAATGTCAGTATTTTCTGTCTGAATGTAAGAAAGTTATTTCAAGATGAATGCTGATATTGGTTAGCTAGGTGTGCCCTTGATAAAGCCCAAACGAGCTAACATTGAAATCAGAGTAATAAAATGTAAGGGGGGAATGATAACAAGACAATTTTCTCCAGATCGCTGATTTTTGCTATCTTGTGAACAGCATTAGCGTGGTGACATTTTTTTGTTAGCTGTTTTCGTGGTGGCCTCGACACCAGCTTGAGTTTTTTTTTTTTCTTGACACCAGCCTGAGTTCGAGTCCTTTGCCCAGTGTCTTCCCCCTCTCTTTCTGCCCCGCTTTCCTGCCATTCTTTACTGAGTCAATCGAATAAAACAGAAAAAAGCCAAGAAAAAGTACAAATGTTAAATTTGAGTGTAATCTTTAATGTAATCATGAGATTTGATAGTGTGCTTTAGTAATTAACAAATATTTTTAATAATTTATCAAATATTTATATTTTATCATAAGCGTTTAAGAAAAGGCATACTGTATTTTAATTTGGAGTTGGTGAACACATGGAATAATTAGGTCTTTAAATCTCTTTTTACAGAAAAGAAATCTTGCATTTGATATTATGATGGAAACATCAGGTAGAAGAAGGAAAAGAGTTAATCCTCAACATGATGCAGAACACTATATTAAGCTGAAAACTGACAAGACTGGTCTAACAGAGCAATTCATCAGCCCATGCAAAGGTATAGTGTAATTTGTGCATTTTGATAATTACAGCAGGCATAATCAGTAATACTTTGCTCCTGTATGCAAATTAGACATTTAGTACTGATAACCTTGCTCATGTCATTTGCATTTATCAAGTGTTTATGTTATAGTTTTTTAATAGGCTGTGTAAAGAAGAGTAACTTTATTCATAAGTTTTAAAATGTCTTACAATTGGTGGAAACGTTTTTTTTTTTTAAACTAGAGCAATATTTTCTTCTTTTAAAGGTCGTGGTGTAATTGCCTCACAGTTTTTCAAACAGGGGGAATTTGTTCTTGAATACTGTGGAGAACTTTGCAAAGCAGATCCTTATCTTGAAAAAAACAAGTTCAATGATACGGTGGAAGTGTTCTTATTTGATTTCAAATGGAAAGGAACCTCTTGGTGGTAAGACAATATTTCATGTTACAGTGTATTTTGGATCTATGCTATACTTAATACACTACTACAAATATCTATTTATGTAACATGCCACACAGTATGTTGATTTACTCTATTGTTGATGCGATTTTTTTCTTCAAGCATTGATGCTTCTGTTGAAGACAAGTCATTAGGAAGGCTTGTGAATGATGACCACCGAAGGCCTAGCTGTAAGATGAAAACAGTTGAAGTTGAAGGAAGGCCACATCTTTGCCTGTTTGCCTTACGTGACATTGACCCAGGAGAAGAAATAACTTATGACTACGGGAAAGCTGACTGGCCTTGGCGCAAGATGGTAAACTATTGCATTGCACTATTGCTGCACATGATGTCAAATAAGTCTAACTATATTTGATTTTGGCCCAAAGATATCACATAAACTGTACTGTTAAAACAGCTTAAATTTTAAACCTCTTCAAGTTTTTCTTAAACCTCTTCAGAACATGGTGTTTTTATTTTTGAGTTGAAATACAAAGTATGTTTTGTATTTCGATGAGATAATAGTATTTAATATCAGTGAATATACTCGTATGGTGGGATGTGGTCTGTGGGGCCGCTGCATTGGCTCATCACGCTGTCCTTGCATTAAAGCCTGTACTGGGTCCTTACTGACTTGTTGTTGTCATTTTGTACAGGACACCACTGAAGAGCTGCTTCTGTGTTTGTTTGTTGAGACGACAACCAGAAATAAAAATGTTGAGGGGTGGGGAGGAGGGGTTGAGCCACCTTGTCGGTCTTTTTATTTCTGGTTGTTGTCTCAACACACACAGCTTTTCAGCAGTGTCCTGCACATAATATGTTCTCATCAGTATCTAATGAGTATCTTATGAGTAGCCTTAGTTCAGTTTGCCATTTACTGTCCTCACTTAGGTTAAAGCAGAGTGTATTTGTGTTAGAAACATCCCCAAAAGTTATAAGTGTGAGGCCTAATGATGACTGTAGTTGGTGATGTTTTTGTAGTTGTAAGTGAAGTCATGTCTCTGTTTTCAGGATAAGTCTACTCTTGAGATCAGCAGCCAAACCGGCGATCTTGAACACTGCACTCAGGTAAGTGTTATGTTCTCATCAGTATCTTATGAGTAGCCTTAGTTCAGTTTGCCATTTACTGTCCTCACTTAGGTTAAAGCAGAGTGTATTTGATCCCCTCTATGGTGTGGTGTATAGGTAAGGAGATTCACATATGTACTACCTCCTGTTACCCTTGTACCATTTTGGGCCCCATTGACTCCCATTATAATCACATATTTTCCATATACTGTAATCCTGACATGTGATAAGGCTTTTCTCGTGAATACCTAATGGATCTAAGCCTCTGCCTTCAAAATAAAGTAAAAATAGGTTTTGGATCAAATGAGCACAATATTAGGTACAGCACCACCATAGACACTTTCAGTGGTTTTGAATGCAGGACATGGTTATCTTACCTTGCAAAATACATGGTAATAAAACGGCTAATCACCATAAAATAGTCTTGATGTAGTGGAACTGATATAAGAGATTGGTGTGAATGTGATTGAGAATATATATATACTGTGTGTGTGTGTCGGTGGCAAACAAAACGGCCCGTAGAGCCGCCTCCTTGAAGTGAACAACTGAAGCCTGCCCCGTTTTTTTTTCCTTTCTCTTAATCTCTCTAAATGTTTTTTTTTTTTTTGCTTCACTCTGCACATGAGCCTTGTGTTTGCTCTGAGCAGCGAGGGGACGAATGCAAAAGCAGCCACGTGTTTGTTGGGCAGAGGGGGGAGGAGCAGTCGTTACACTCCCAGTGGCACATCAACAGAGCTGGAGGGAGAGAGAGAGAGATCCTTCTCCATCTTATTGGATTCAAGTGCACATTTGAAGTCTGACAATAGTTTGCAGCTTTGTCTTACTAGTCATTTCTACACAGACACCATGAAATGCACAGACGCGGGCACGCACAACACGAAGCGCACGGTCAATTTAGGGGAGGCTTAGGTTAAAGCAGAGTGTATTTGTGTTAGAAACGTCCCCAAAAGTTATAAGTGTGAGGCCTAATGATGACTGTAGTTGGTGATGGTTTTGTAGTTGTAAGTGAAGTCATGTCTCTGTTTTCAGGATAAATCTACCTATGAGATCAGCAGCCAAACCGGCAATCTTAAACACTGCACTCAGGTAACTGTTATGTTCTCATCAGTATCTTATGAGTAGCCTTAGTTCAGTTTGCCATTTACTGTCCTCACTTAGGTTAAAGCAGAGTGTATTTGTGTTGGAAACGTCCCCAAAAGTTATAAGTGTTAGGCCTAATGATGACTGTAGTTGATGATGTTTTTGTAGTTGTTAGTAGGGGTGGGTTTTAATAATTGATTCATTGATTACAATCGATTCTGGCTTGGATAACGTGATATCGATTCATTAAAATCCAGAATCGATTTTTTTTATATGTATTTTGCCCAAAATCATCCTCCATCTTATTGGATTCAATTTCACAATTGAAGTCTGTGAGAATAGTTTGCAGCCTTGTCTTATTAGTCATTTCTACACAGACTCCATGAAATGCACAGATGCGGGCACGCACAACACGAAACACACGGTCAATTTAGGGGAGCCTTAGGTTAAAGCAGAGTGTATTTGTGTTAGAAACGGTGTTACTGGTGTTTTTAAAAGTTATGTTTGACTTTATGACTTTCTGTGTCGTTTCTGGGATGCTTAGGACTAAAATTGCACTGCTGGAAATAGTTTATTTTGATGCATATGCTGCTTTTTTTGCAAATTTGCACTATAATATTTATTTTCATTTTTCCTGCAGTGTATAAAAATTGGTGTATTTCAAAAATAAAACTATGAAGACACTCAAAATAAATTTCCTGTGGTGGGAAACTATTTTGTGCAACTTTTTTGTATTTACAGTTTTGAGGGATAAGCCTCTTAAATTTCTCTAACTAGAAATATATGTTAAAAACAAAAACGATTTTCAATTTTTTTGTAGTTTATTGCACTTTTTTGCAATTTATGTAATTACTATGCACTTAATGCAGACATATTATTAAAATCTGGGCAATAATGGTTGTATTGATGTATAGCAACTTGAAATGCTCCCAAAAATGGCTCCACAGCATGTAAAAATATAATATAAGCTCTGGCGGACTTGGTTCTATGGTAGGTCTTAAAGGGTTAAAGCAGAGTGTATATGTGTTAGAAACGTCCCCAAAAGTTATAAGTGTGAGGCCTAATGATGACTGTAGTTGATGATGTTTTTGTAGTTGTTAGTAGGGGTGGGTTTTAATAATTGATTCATTGATTAAAATCGATTCTGGCTTGGATAACGTGATATCGATTCATTAAAATCCAGAATCGATTTTTTTTTTTTATATAAATGCATTTTGCCCAAAATCATCCTCCATCTTATTGGTTTCAATTTCACATTTGAAGTCTGTGAGAATAGTTTGCAGCCTTGTCTTATTAGTCATTTCTACACAGACTCCATGAAATGCACAGATGCGGGCACGCACAACACGAAGCACACGGTCAATTTAGGGGAGCCTTAGGTTAAAGCAGAGTGTATTTGTGTTAGAAACGTCCCCAAAAGTTATAAGTGTGAGGCCTAATGATGACTGTAGTTGGTGATGTTTTTGTAGTTGTAAGTGAAGTCATGTCTCTGTTTTCAGGATAAGTCTACTCTTGAGATCAGCAGCCAAACCGGCGATCTTGAACACTGCACTCAGGTAAGTGTTACGTTCTCATCAGTATCTTATGAGTAGCCTTAGTTCAGTTTGCCATTTACTGTCCTCACTTAGGTTAACCCTTTAAAACCGGTCAGAGCGGACACGCTCCGTTTTGCGCAACTACTTTTAAATCCTTGTAGAACTGCAACCACGTAAGCTAGCGCAATAATTGTTTTTTGCAATATGAAACCGGAGGAGTTGTACTTACATCTTATGCCATCAGCTATTCCTAGGTCACTGTTTCTTTCCACATATAGCTTTGCAAAAACTGCATAAAAAGCTCTTGCATCAACAAAAACATAATATTCCAGAAACACGCTTTGCCGATCCGATCATCTGTTCATAACACTTCGTACGTTAGAATAGACGTCAGCTTGAGCTATTGCATGTCCTCCATTACCTGCCCGAAACCGGAAGTGACGTCATTTTTGCGGAAATGTAGTTTTTTACCATCAGGGCCTCATGAGCCTTTACTGGTGTTTTTAAAAGTTATGTTTGACTTTATGACTTTCTGTGTTGTTTCTGGGATGCTTAGGACTAAAATTGCACTGCTGGAAATAGTTTATTTTGATGCATATGCTGCTTTTTTGCAAGTTTGCACTATAATATTTATTTTCATTTTTCCTGCAGTATATAAAAATTGGTGTATTTCAAAAATAAAACTATGAAGACACTTAAAATAAATTTCCTGTGGTGGGAAACTATTTTGTGCAACTTTTTTGTATTTACAGTTTTGAGGGATAAGCCTCTTAAATTTCTCTAACTAGAAATATATGTTAAAAAAACAAAAACGATTTTCAATTTTTTTGTAGTTTATTGCACTTTCTTGCAATTTATGTAATTTCTATGCACTTAATGCATACGTATTATTAATATTTGGGCTATAATGGTTGTATTGATGTATAGCAACTTGAAATGCTCCCAAAAATGGCTCCACAGCATGTAAAAATATAATATAAGCTCTGGCGGACTTGGTTCTATGGTAGGTCTTAAAGGGTTAAAGCAGAGTGTATATGTGTTAGAAACGTCCCCAAAAGTTATAAGTGTGAGGCCTAATGATGACTGTAGTTGATGATGTTTTTGTAGTTGTAAGTGAAGTCATGTCTCTGTTTTCAGGATAAGTCTACTCTTGAGATCAGCAGCTAAACCGGCGATCTTGAACACTGCACTCAGGTAAGTGTTATGTTCTCATCAGTATCTTATGAGTAGCCTTAGTTCAGTTTGCCATTTACTGTCCTCACTTAGGTTAAAGCAGAGTGTATTTGTGTTAGAAACGTCCCCAAAAGTTATAAGTGTGAGGCCTAATAATAATAACAACAGTCGATCATATTTGTCAAAGCTGAACCCAGGGCAAACTAAGCTAAATTAGTGGTTTTAGCTAACAGCTACAATAAGCATAACAGTTACTGTTAGGCTGTCATTTGTTTACATGATGCTTTTTCTTATACATGCAATACATTTATTACCTAACTAATTTAACAAAGTTCTGTCCATACAAGTACTGTGTAATTGAAAACTCAAAGATTGTTTATTATTGTTAAATATGTCTGCTATATAATGAATTTCTGTATCTTCATAGCCACTACATTATTCTGATGATTTCTCCTTGGAGAGGACCAGGGAAACTCTGGAAAATGCACAGAAGGTAGCTGAAGTATTGGTAACAAGTCTTTGAATTTAAACAAGTACACTGCTTTGCAGTTTAGGTTTGTTTTAATATTAATTTTCATATCCCTCTTAAAAAAATACCCTATGCAACCTTTTTTTCTAAATGACATATTATTTTTTTTCAGTAATTCCAGTGTTGAATTTTATGCTATAACCAGTATTACTTTTACAGTTCAATATTTCCTTATTTGGTTTTATAGATATCAAAAATATGTTGTAATAATATGATACTTTTAGAAACTCCGTTTTTGTTTTTTGTCCATCGTTTAAGGCTGCAGTTCCTCCTATAGTTGCCACAACATCATTACTTCAACCAGCATCTGAGAATTGCTTCGTTGAATACTCAAAAAAGAGGTCCTCAAGACAAAAACAGGTGGAAAATGTTTAATATACATGTTTTATTTATCTTTAAATGGCTCTAACTTTTAATCTGTCACAAAAAATACTTCTATCATGTCTTAAAACTTAAAGAGATGTTATTTTTTTCCCCCAAGGTCTCAACATATACAGAAACGTCTTCTGATGAATCCGATCACACAGACTATAGTGATGTTGATTATGTTCCAGACACTGAAGGAAGTTCCTCTCAGCTAGATGAAGATGAACCTCTTTATCCAACTGCACAGAAGTCTCTGCCTTCTCTGCAATACCCTGATTTATCTCCACAAAAACTAGATAATTATTCAGAAATTTTAAATAAAGGGAATGGTGCCACAACTTTTAAGAAGAGGATCTCAAAAACTCCAAGAAAGAGAAAGCTCTCGTCCCACACTGCAACAAATAGCAATGAAAGTACACCGAAGAAAAGCAGAACTGAACAGATTTTGGACTCAATCAAAGTGTTACCACCTTCAAAGTCTGGAAGTCGCCGTGTGTATGATAAGAGAAACTATTGTTTGTTTTGTCTCCAACCTACATCAAAAATTGCACGACACCTGGAGACTGTACATAAAAATAAGGAAGAGGTTGCTCGTGCATTTCAATATCCCAAAAATTCAAGAGAGAGACGCAATAGGTTGAACATCCTTAGAAGACGTGGAAATTTTGCCCATAATGCCAGTGTTGTGAAGAGGGGGGCTGGTGAGCTACAGGCCTGCTATAGACCAAAGAAATCCACAGAGGGCATTAATTACATTCATTGTTATCACTGCCAGGGACTCTATTCTAAGAAAACACTGTGGAAGCACATGAGAATATGCCCAGCAAAGAAAGAAAGTGAAGAAGACTCCCAGAGTGGGAAGCAGTGGGTTCGATCCAAATGTGCACTGAAAACTGCTGTTGCTCGTGACATTGGAGAGGGCTTGAAAACTGTGATTTCCTGCATGAAATATGACGAGGTAACTCAATTAATCCAAAATGACCAACTTCTTCTTCAGTTTGGACAGCACCTTTATGATCTAAATGGCTCAAGAAAGAACAGACATGACTACATAAGGCAAAGGCTTAGGGAACTTGGGCGACTGCTGCTTATAGCTCAGAAGAATACCCCCATTCAAAAAGCAGAGGAACTGATTTATCCTGCAAACTTCAACCATTTGATATCTGCAGTGAAAGAGGTGGCTGGGTACAGTCCTGAAAGAAATACGTTCCAGAAACCTACCTTAGCTCTAAAAATTGGCAACAATCTGGGAATTATCTGTGAGCTTGTAGAGACTGACAATTTGTCCTTAGAAGACAGAGACTCAAGCCTTGTGCAATTTGCCAGAGAATTTAAGGCTATCAAAAATTTTAGATGGAAGGGACTGATCACCAGAGGTGCAACAACAACCATGAAGGAGTCTAAGTGGAATGCACCACAGATTTTACCTTTAACAGATGATGTCAAATGCTTGGATCGCCATATGGAGACTGTTAAAAGCGGTGCTGAAAGAATGCTGAGGTTGACTCCAACTCCATACAGCTATGCAATGCTTGCCAAAGTGACACTTGCTCAAGTGATCATTTTTAACAGAAGAAGAGAAGGGGAGGTATCAAGAATGGAGGTGTCCACCTTTAAAGACAGAAAAAAGTCAGAAATCAATATGGACATGGCTGCTTGTCTGACCTCACTTGAGAAAAAAATGTGTGATTTCTTCACCAGAGTAGAAATCCGTGGAAAACGAGGGAGAGGAGTTCCTATTCTCCTAAAACCATCAATGGTCTCTGCAATGGAGCTCCTTGTGAAAACTCGTGAATCTTGTGGCGTCCCCAAAGAGAACATTTACATGTTTGCTAGACCAGGAGCTTTATCTGCCTATCGAGGAAGAGACTGTATCCAAATGTTTGCAAAGGAGAGTGGAGCAAAACACCCTGAAATCTTAACATCAACAAGGCTCCGAAAACATATCGCAACAATGTCGCAGGTGCTTAATCTTCAAGAAAATGAAGCAGATCAACTAGCAGACTTTCTGGGTCATGACATACGTGTGCACAGGCAGTATTACCGGTTGCCTCAGGGAACACTTCAGCTTGCTAAGATGAGCAAATTGCTTTTGGCACTGGAGAATGGAACTGTTTCAAATTATAAAGGCCAAACACTTGATGATATTGAAATTGACCCTGAAGGTAAGAGTGTAAATTTTATTAGGATGCTCTAAAATATAATAATTTATTATTATTTTTAATTATTAAATGCTCTGGCGGTGTTTTATTTTCATTTAACCTTTAGAAAAAGTTGATCTGGAAAATTCAGATAACTCAAGCGATGAGAGTGAGCCTCTTCAATCAGCTCTGGAGGCAATAAAAACACCAGAGAATGAGACAATGGATCAGGATGGAGACAGAGGGCCAGGGACGTCTTCATCTCCAAGGACTTCTTTCAGTCCTCCCTTGAAAAACGGTACCGACCAATTTGTTTTGGCATAAACATAAACTTTATACATTGGCACAGAAAAATAAATATGGTTCAGTGAATTAATGAAGTGAAAAGGTGATGGGTCATGTGGTTATAAATGATTAAGTTTAGTTTAATTTCACCACTACTGAGGAAATTTTTGATGGTGACGATCATCAACTCGGCGAACAAATAATTTGGAATTCATCCAATATGCATGATTTTGCTTTTACTTTGAACAGGCTTGTGCCTACCTTTAAATCTTTTTAGACCGGTCTGTTGTCCGCCTCATATCAGATCATACCTTAAGCAGTGTTGGGAAGGTTACTTTTAAAATGTATTCCATTACAGATCACAGAATACATGCCCCAAAATGTATTCTGTTACGTATTCCGTTACTTTACTCAATGACAGTAACGTATTCTGAATACTTTGGATTACTTAATATATTATCATGTTTTTTACAACTACGTGAATGTACTATTGCTGTGTGATTTATTACTATTACTGAAGGTCCGCGGCTCTGAACCGTAGTAAAGGGACCTCTGACTAATACGGCGGGGTCCGTGTCGGCTCATAGCCAAAAAATAGCTTTACTTTGTTGTGTGGGTCAACTTTTCTTGCGAGAGACAGAGAGAGGCGTTGAAAGGCTGCTCCAACGGAACTTATTGTTTTCGGAGGAAAACACGAACACAGTGTACAGTCGAGTCTTAATAGCTTACTTACAACTGGGCTCGTCAGGCTCTCTTCTTGGCTGCAGTGGTTATTATTATATTTACATGCTTCCAGCTCCCGTTATTGCTCGATGACAGCTCGTACTTTTCCACTCACCTTTTTCTCCCTCCTCTTGCTCACAGACACATAATGTGTTTGGCGGTCCATTCTCCCTGCAACACAGACTACACTGCCCATGAGGCTACATTCTTTTGAGCTATACCTGTAGCATTCTGCCTATTAGCTTAGCACAACAACAAAAAGGTGCTCTCTCACCCAGGAAACACACAGGTCGTGTCCAAATTCATGGGCTGCATCCTCCTGAGGCCGCATTTGTAGACCGATTACGTCACAGCAACGCACCAAAGGCTGTCCAAATTCATAGACTCCTCCGAATGCAGCCGACAAATGCGTCCTCCTTTTCCCCGAATTTGAAGGATGGGTCGGGTGTGTCCTTCGTGGCCCACCATATCCCAGAATTCATAGCGCGGCCCAGCCAATTCCAGTTTCCAGCAATGGCGGCCGCTACTAAGTTTTAAAATTACTCTTATTATTCTTTCTGAGTCACAAAATAAACTTTTAACATATATTAAGGTGAGAAAGTAGCTGTGTATACTTCAAATATCTGCTCGGTTTATCAAGATATCGCATATTTGCAAAAGTGCTTCGATGTTTTCGGAGACGTCTGTTACCCACCAGCTCGATAGCTAGGGAGCTCGAGGGTTACTGAAGCCGCAGAGAACAGCACAACTCCCAGCACATCATTTTCAGATCACCGCGGACTTTCGCTACTCAGGTTAAACGTGATATATAAGTCACTTAGACAACCTAAAGATGTTATTGTTGGGCTTTTTTCAGTGTTTTATTTGTTCGTGAGTAAATCGGTTTGGCTGAGATTAAAGTTATTAGATTAGATAAAATAAAACTTTATTAATCCCCCGGGTGGTTTTCACACAGCTGAATAAACGTCAAATAGAAAACTGATTAAACCAAAGTGTGAGACGGTCGAGAATTTACTCCAGTGTCCTGTTATATTTTAGATAGCAAGGAGCAGACGGCCGAGTTTATTAAACTCCACCGAGACAGCGGTGACGCTAGTCAGAAGGCTGGACCGTCACATTTCACAGCCGTTTACTTCTGAGGACCCGGCCCACGTAGACCACAAAGGCTGGGTCCTCAGGAGGATGCAGCCCATGAATTTGGACACGACCACAGTCGCAGAGAGAGAGAGAGCGTCACCCTGTAACCATGGCAACCGTAACGCTGCCGTCTGGAACAACAGAACGTAGCTGTCAAACAAAACCCAAACAGTCCTCTTTAGTCCTGACTCACCACAATATGAAACAGGAAAGTACCGCAGTGTAATCCATTTATTTCAACAAAGTAACTGTATTCTAAATACCACCTTTTTAAACGGTAACTGTAACGGAACACAGTTGCTCATATTTTGTATTTTAAATATGTAACGGCGGTACATGTATTCCGTTACTCCCCAACACTGACCTTAAGGTCCAAATTAATCCTCTCAGCCGCAAAAGAACCCGGGTCACGGCACCAATTATTAAATTCAGTTCTTTGTATTCTTTTAACGGCTCAAAGTGGTCTAACTCAAAAAATGATCTTTAATTTTACATTTTCCGGAAAATGGAGACTAAGCACACAGACATCAGCTCAAGTCTGAAGCAGCAGCAGGCAGTCTGGTTATTTATATACTTCCTCTAGACGTCACGCACACTTTAAGTTTCGATCAAACACTCTACTTAGTTTCACTTTCTGCCTGCAGCTCATATGCTCTGCAAAAGCATGCAGTTTCCTATCAGCCTGCGACCTAGTTTACACTCAACGCTGGCCCTCTCTTATACGTAAAACAATATAATCAGCAAATAAGCACTAAGAATATATATTAAATACATGACATTCATTGAGTAGAGGAGGAAAACATTTGATATTGAAAAGGTTTTAAGCAGTGTATTGATGTCTGTTTTCTTTTCTTCAAAGGCAGCCGAGGTAACGCCAAATGTAAGTGGGAAGATCATGAGGTACGTGCAGTTGAAAGACACATGATGCGTTTCATCAACACATGCAAGGTGCCTCAGAAGCTGGACTGCACTCAATGCATCAATGCAGAACCCTATGCACTGAAAGACAGAAACTGGACTGGGGTAAAAAATTATGTTAGAAATCGCATTACTGCCTTAAAAAAAAAAGCTTGTGCAAAGGACTGAGGGCTGTTTGTGATTTCAGTGAGTTAAAATTTCCTGTTTCTCTGGTAAAATGGTTCTGAAGATGTTTTGAAGACGTTGCACTCAAAAAATTTCAGGTTCAGTAAGCAGGTGTAATTTTGTTGCCTACAACCTTTTCTCATTCTGAGAGGAAAAAAAACTTTTCAAGTTGACATTTTTTTCTTAACATAGTTTTCATTGTGTCCACTTCACACTCTATGAAATGTATTTGGAATCAAAGTTTTTTACATTTGCAGGTAGAAGCACTTAATGAATTGTTGTCTATTTTGTTGTTTCTTTGTTGCTGCAAGTTCCTGTGTATACATGAAGTGCATGTAAATTGCTAAAAACTACACGGTAGGAATAAAAGAATCAGAATATTTAAATGGTTCTGTGGCACAATAAGTTGTGATTTCTTTCATAATAAGTAATGACCTGACTTTGAAGTTCTGGCAAATCCATTGGATTCTGTCAAGTTAGCAAACCTAATTGCAATGAATATTGTTAGGTAGGGTAGAAAAAGATGACTTTTAACATTGTGACACTGAGCAGCAGCAGCATACTAAAACATTTCTAGATGGTTAAATCATAACATTACCTTGTACTTACTTTGATGAAGTAATAATCGCAAAATTGAAGTAAAATTGTTTGATTATGTGTGTATTGCTGAAGACCCCAAATGGAAGTAACGACCCCAAAAGTGGCATAACATAATTTGTGTATGCGTGTATTGCTGAAGACCCAAAAGGTAAGTATGGTCCCCAAAACTGACATAAAATAACTTGTGTATGTGTGTGTTGCTGAAGACCCCAAATGGAAGTAAGGTCCCCAAAAGTGGCATGAAATAGTTTGTGTATGTGTGTGTTGCTGAAGACCCCAAATGGAAGTAAGGTCCCCAAAAGTGGCATAAAATAGTTTGTGTATGTGTTTGTTGCTGAAGACCCCAAATGGAAGTAAGGTCCCCAAAAGTGGCATGAAATAGTTTGTTTATCTGTGTATCGCTGAAGACCCCAAAAGGGACATTAAAAATCCCCAGTCCCCAATGTGAGGGTAAAAATACTGTCTGAACAAATGTTGCTTAAAATGAAAATCTCAAGTGATTTTTTATTTCTGTGGTCTTGAAGGAGTAAAACTGAGTTGCCAGCTTGCTTCTAAACCATACAGAAAGTGGTGTCCCCAAAGGGTGGGAGTTAAGATGTGCGACCCCAAATGGGACTTAAGGGAGTATGTGTGTGTGTGTGTGTGTGTGTGTGAGAAGTGCTGTATGTGTGTGTGAGAAGTGCTGTGTGTGTGTGTGTGTGAGAAGTGCTGTGTGTGTGTGTGTGAGAAGTGCTGTGTGTGTGTGTGTGTCTGTGTGTGTGTATCTGTGTTTGTGTGTGTGTGTGTGAGAAGAGCTGTGTGTGTGTGTGTGTGTGAGAAGTGCTGTGTGTGTGTGTGTGTGTGTGTGTGAGAAGTGCTGTGTGTGTGTGTGTGTGTGTGTGTGTGTGTGAGAAGTGCTGTGTGTGTGTGTCTGTGTGTGTGTATCTGTTTGTGTGTGTCTGTATCTGTGTGTGTGTGTCTGTGTGTGTAGGTGTTTGTGTGTGTGTGTAGGTGTGTGTGTATCTGTGTGTGTGTGTGTGTGTATCTGTGTGTGTGTGTGTAGGTGTGTGTGTGTGTAGGTGTGTGTGTGTAGGTGTGTGTGTAGGTGTGTGTGTAGGTGTGTGTGTGTGTGTAGGTGTGTGTGTGTGTGTGTATCTGTGTGTGTGTGTGTAGGTGTGTGTGTGTGTGTGTGTGTGTGTGTGTGTGTGTGTGTAGGTGTGTATTGAGCCAAGATTGCAAAACTGCCTAACTGCCTTCGTCTTCCTCCCATTAGGGCCTACATGGATGACATGACCATCATTACAACAACAGAACCATGTACTAGGCCAAGGGCGTAGATTTGGCATGGACAGAGGGGACATGGCCCCACCAATAATTTGATTTCTTCAAGTAAAGAAAAACAAACGCGATAGAAAGAAAAAAATAATCTGTCAACGTCTCGTTCAACCAGCGGTGAAGAAAGATTTAAATTACGTTCTCTACCTCATGTGACAAATATGGCCAATGTGATTGGCTGTGCCTTTCAGGGAGCTCTGTTTAGTTTTAGCAGCAGCAAGCCTGCACTGTGAGGACCTGCAAGTAGGAGAGGAGGACGGCAGCAAAAAGGAAGAACCTGGATATAAGAAAGTGTTTTTCAAAGAAACCTGTAAGTCACTTAAAGCCAAGTTCACTCATAAAAGGTGCCGGTCATAATAACGTTACAGGCTATGCTAGGCTTTGGCCCACATCAGTCTAAAATTGTATGCAACCATGAATAACGTGTTTTGGAAACTAACTGCACAACAGGCAGCACTATTACTTCTCTCAGTCTCAGAGCAGCATTTCTAATTTTGATTGAAACTGTCAGAGAAAACGGAGCCTCGAGCAGCCAGGATATTAATACTAAAATGTTTAATTATTACTACATTACCTTTGACTAAAACTCTTGTATGCGAGCAGCTTATTGATCTTGATAAAGACGTGCTGCTTACTTGTGTAAAAACAGTGAAATATAAAAAGTGTTTACTAATTTGTACCAACGTGAGAGAGAAATGGATCTGAAACCACTGAAACCAGAGTGTTTGCAGACACACAGATAATGAAGACATGCTGCTCGGAAATGCTAGATACAGATAAAAATGGAGTGTGTGTGTGTGTGTGCGTGTGTGTGTGTGTGCGCGTGCGTGTGTCTGTGTGTGTGTCTGTGTGTGTACTGAGCCAAGATTGCAAAACTGCCTAACTGCCTCAGTAATTATGGACCTTATAGTCCTTACAAACACTGTTTCACTAACTTCAGTAAACATTTTACATACATATGTCCCACCGTGAACGCAGCGGTGCACGAGCCACTGCAGTGGAGCTCACGTACAGCTCTGTGGTTCAGACTGTTATCACACACAAACAATCAATGCAGGAGAAATCCCGCGTGCACGTGGTAGATGCCGTCATTTACACAGTGCTTCATGCAGGTGTGATAACGAGACTGTTTGACTGCTGCAGGAGAAGATTGTTGATTTATGTATCTGTGCATTTTCAGATTTTTGTGTTCCAGCTGTTGTATGTTTGTTTTTTCTTACAGGTGCAGCAGTTGGTGATTGTGCATTTCTATTTGGACTCTATTCTTTTATTACATCTTGCACTACGACCCCCATGCACCAATGCCGTGCACCGGGTGTGGTAGGCCTTTGTGTTGCTCAGTGAACGGAGTTGATTCAGCACAGTCCTCCAAGCTATGTGCAGTAAACGTACTATCGTCAAGTAAGAAGATTTTAAAAAATAACGCTAAAAAAATTCATAGTTGTTAATTAAAACATTTTAATTAATTAAAATAAAGTGTTAAAAAAAACACCAAAATTTAAACTCTACCACCACCAAAAACAAAAAATAAAAATAATAATAAATGATGATAACATGTATTTATTATGTTGCTCTTTTTTGTTTGATTTCTCTTCTGTTTTTTTTCTCCATACAGGTGATCCAGGTGTTTGTTTTTCTTTTTGTTCCTTCCCCCCTTTCTCATCATCTCTTCTGCCCTCTGTTTTTCTTTCTCTCCCTCTCTTTCTTTCCTTCTTTCCTTCTCCCTGTCCTATCCCCCAGTCATGTCTGTCCGTCTGTAACAACCGATAATAAAATAAAATAAATACACAATTATAATAAAGGTCAATCAAATGGACCAACATGGCATCTTTCTTGGCCTTCAAACAACAATTCTGATGGCTAAATATCCAAATGGGACAGGCAAATAAATAAATAAATAAATAAATGATGATAACCATGTGCAGCTTCTCTCGTCTTCCATTTTTCCATGATATGTTTCACTCTACATCAGACACGTGTTAAAGTGTGTTGGCTGCATATTTATATTTATATATATAAATATTATATATATATATATAAATATATATATATATATATATATATATATATATATATATATATATATATATATATATATATAATATTATATATAAATATATCTTTATATATTTATATTCATAACATATAAGTTTCGACCAATTTCTTGATCAGTATTGTAGGGACCTGCTTCCTTCATCCAAACTGGGGGCTGGTCATGAATGGGGTCCATGAAGGGACACTCCAGCACAGCTGTGTCTCCCTCTGAAGCATAACGTAGCTTTATTTCTTTGGTCAAACTTACAGAGTAAGTGCTCACACACTGCTGTTGGTTCATCACCAGGCAGATGTAAACAGTTTGTTGTTCATTGAAGACATGAAGAAGTGATGTGTTTTTCACCTCCAGGAAACTTTCTTGGACTTTATTCACCTTAAAAATTATTCTGTCTTTGAAAACACTCAGCATTCCTGGTCGCCACTTACTGTCATGTCTGATCCAACGCACCGTCAGATTCTCACCTGCTCCTTTACATTGTACGTCTACAGTGTCTTCAGGACTTGTGATATATTCTTCCTCCCTTACTGTCTTGCACACAGTCAGGCTGATGTTTCTCTCGTATGTCATGTTGCCCTGAGTCCAGCACACTTGTTGGTACAGTCCAGAGTCTGAGTGGGTCAGGCTCTTTAGAGTAAATGAAGGAGAACCATGAAATGTCTCAGGAAATGAGAGTTGTCCTGTCAGGTCTTCATGTACTGTGATGTTTCTGTTCCAGGTGTCAGAGATGTTCCACAGGACCAGAGTATCTTCACCAACACGTCTGGAGGTGATGCAGGAGCTGTTTTGATCTGGGAGCTTGAACTGTAAAGACTCTCCTTCTTCTCTTATGGCGATAATTTCATCTGCATGAATGTTGCTGATGAGAGTGAACAGCAGGGAGAAGCAGAGCTGTGCGACTGCAGCCATCCTGCTCAGAGGTCTCGTGGTGAGTGTCGTACAAGCACTGACACTGCTCGCTTCAAGAGCTTCCTGTTTGTGGTTGGAGGAGGAACGCCACTTCTTTATCACATCATCAAGGAACACTTTGAAGCATTTGGCTCGATATCAGTGCCGTATATCTGCTTTCACTCTTCACAGGCCAAAGTGTGGATACGTTTTTTTTATACTTCGTTGCATGG
This sequence comes from Neolamprologus brichardi, assembly GCF_056152115.1. Taxonomy (NCBI): domain Eukaryota; kingdom Metazoa; phylum Chordata; class Actinopteri; order Cichliformes; family Cichlidae; genus Neolamprologus; species Neolamprologus brichardi. The sequence continues at coordinate 9,298,695 of NC_142112.1, forward strand.
GTCCAGGGGTATCAAACATGTGGCCTGGAGCACAGAACCGGCCAGTCACAGTGTCCAATCTGAACCATTACAAGTGAGATCATGTCAGCTTTACCACACAGCCATGAATATTATGAAAATGTAAAAGTCCTTTCTAAACTATTTTTTCACAAAAACAACTAAAAAATGTTGTTTCTTATGTGATCCTTCATAAAACATCACATATTTTCCAACATAATTCAGGGTTTGGTTTGGTCTAAGTAAGCAGAGAAGTCCAGGCATCCAGTTTCCATGCAGATGTTTACATGAAGCTCATCATCTGATGATGAAACTTACTTTGTACCCAAGCAGCCCAACCAGAAATTGAAAGTGTACATGCATCAAGGGACGGAGCGCATCCCGTCAATAGGTCCAAAGTGCAATCGAGGCTAATCCCATGATCTTCTTATTTTCTTGTAGACCGAAGTTGAAAATCTGGCAGTATTTATTTTTGTGATTTTTTTCCACTCTCAGCTGTCCTTCTCCTGTATTTGGGCCTGTTTGTTAATTTATTTCAATCATGTAAACAATATACAGGTACATTTAGCAAAGAAAATCTGAGAAAAATACTATACAAAATAAAGTTAATACATTTCAATATTGCTTCTGTTCTGATTCAGTTACATGTCGAAAGGGAGAGGGAAGAAGTAAACACTTATTTAATCCCACCCCTTTGCCATAAGTTATCAGTCAATATTTAGTCAGCTTCCTTACTGATATAATCTGTAATAAAAATAGTGAACAGATTTCTGATATAATATATACTATAATATCACATCATGAAGTTTTCTAAATAGTGACATTCAATTAATTTCAACATTTTCCCTTTTCTTTATAGCTCAAGAAGATCGTATCATTATAACTCTTTTTGAACTGTTTCATGTTTGGATATTGCTTCAATTTCATATTCAAACTGTTCCACAGCTTCACTCCATGCACAGAAACACAAAAGCTTTTTCCTGTTGTATGTACCTTCCCTGTTTTGAGTTACAAAAACCCCTTAAATTATAAATTGCTCTGAATATAATCTGGCAGTTCTTTATTTTTTGCTTTGAATATAATTTGCGCTGTTTGGAATTTCACTAGATCAGCAAATTTCAATATTTCAGACTGCAAAAATAGTGAGTTTGCATGTTCCCTGTAACCTGCATTGTGGATGATTCGAACTGCTTTTTTTTGTTGAAGAGTAAAAAGTGAAAGTAATGTGGTTTAATAGTTGTTGCCCCAGACCTCTGCACAAAAGCTTAAGTATGGTGAAACCAGTGAACAGTAGAGAATATGAAGTGATGTCCCGTGTGATACCTGCTTTGCCTTGTTTAGTATTGCAATGCTTCGTGATACTTTGGAATGAATATATCTTACGTGAGCACTCCAGTTTTTCATCTATTATTACCCCCAGAAATTTATTTTCCCTGACTCTTTCAATATCAACACCATTTAGTTTAATCTTAGCATTGTATTTAAAGTACTATTTCCAAATAACATAATTTTAGTTTTATTCAAATTTAATGATAATTTGTTTTTATCAAGCCAGAACTTCACTTTACTTATTTCATTAGTCATATCATCCAATAAATTCTGCAGATCATCACCAGAGCAGAAGATGTTTGTATCGTCAGCAAAGAGAACCATTTTTAATACCTTGGACACTTTACAGATGTTGTTAATGTTTAAGTTGAAGAATTTTGGGCCCAAAACTGAGCCTTGGGGTACACCACAAGCAATGTCCATACATAAGGAGCAACCACCATTTAATTTCACAAACTGCTTACTTAAATAATTCAGGACCCAATTTAAAACTACCCCTTTGACACCATAACGTTCCAGTTTTCTTATTAACATATTGTGATCTATAGTGTCAAATGCCTTTGTCAAGTCTTTGAATAACCCAGCCACATATTGCTTTTTGTCTATGGAATTTGTGATGTATTATATTGAATTCTGCTTGATCCGTACTCTCAGTGAGTACTTTATGTTTATCTATACATTTGTCCAGTTGGTTGTTAAACAGTTTTTCAAGAATTTCTGAGAATTGAGGTAGTAAAGAGACAGGCCTGCAGTTTATGAAATGGTGTTTGTTGCCAGATTTGTATAGGGGTATCACTTTTGCTATTTTCATTCTGTCTGGAAATCGACTAGTTTGAAATGATAAATTACAGATGTAATGTTTTATAATAGCCTTACTATATCTTTTAACCACTATCATATCAATATCAATTGGGTTCCGGCTTGAGTGAACGCTGGTGCGCCTGGCTGAGCTACTCACCGGTACATTTTCGATTATTTGGATTCAGATTTGAATGAACAGGGACATTCACACTCAGGACCAGATCGATGTCTGCCAGGGATTGATTTGCAACGCTTGTCCTCAACATCTGCTATTTCAGCTGAATGTGCTCTGACGTCTTCTTCTCAGTGAGCTGCACTAGCTTAACTGTTTGAGCTATTTTAGCCTACCTGTTCGTCGCTCCGGCTGGCTCGGCTCCTTTTCCTCCACATAATCGAAGATGTGGCCCAAGATGTTTCTGAGCTGGTCGGCACTATTATGGATTCTCCTGACGCTCGTCTACCATCCTATGGCTGGTCTGCTCCGCTATACAGCCGCTGAGCTCCTGCACCTTCGCGAGCAGCTGTCGCTCCCGTCGCCGGCGGAGCTCCACTACCACCCAGACATCACTTTCCAGCCTCGCCGGAGATACATCCATCACGGGTCCCGCATGATTTTCCATAACTCCAATGGAACTAAATCGTTCTGGTCTGCTACTCGCCGCCATCGCAGGAACCCTGATCGGACTGTCAACCACCAATCTCTAGCCCACCTGCCCAGGGCGCCGACCGCGATTAGCAAAAAAGAAAATACTCCACTCAACTTCTGTCTTCTAAACATTCGCTCACTGACAAATAAGGGGCCTCTCATCCAAGACCTCCTATCTGACCGTAAGTTTGACTTTTTCTGCTAAACTGAAACCTGGCAACAACCTGATGACTTTTCTCAGCTAAATGAATCTACTCCTCTGGGGTTTGTTTACCTTTCTAAACCTCGCTGCATAGGTCGTGGGGGTGGTCTCGCGATCTTCTTTCACTAGCATTTGAATGTCCCACCAGGTAATCTTGATACCTTTAGTTCCCGTGAGTGCCTTGCATGTGAGCTGACTGGACCCATTCCCACCATCATACACTGTAAAACCTAATAAGTTCACAGAAATTGTTGTGTAACAGATTACACAACAATTTTTGAGTGATGTTTTTAAAAGTTTTAAGTTTAACTAAAATAAAAATTATATTTGCAGTTGCCTTAAATTACCTCAATGTTAACTCATAAATGTTGATATTCCTCAACTTATAATTAGGGAGTAATAAACTCAAAATGTTCAATATTATTCAACTTAATTAAGGTGTGAAATACACTCAAAATATTTTACATATTGCAACTCATACGATGTGGGAAATAAACTCAAACTTTTTTATATTTTCTAAGTTATAATATGGGAAATAACACTTAAAATCTTCAATATTTTTAAAATACTGTGGGAAATACACTTACAAATAATTCTAAACTGTTTGCCCAGTAAATTATAATCAGCTAAAAGTGTTAGGAAACATGAAAGTAACAACACTAACAATTTAACAACTTTTTATTAAACACAATGTGCTTTTAAAAAGGCACAAACAGAGCTCACTCATAAAAAAGTGCTTCATAAATAAAACAAGAGAAAAAGACTTCAAGGGTCTCCATCTCAATTCTAAAATTCAATAACATTTTCAGTATTAACAGCAATTGCAGCTATTAGAACACTGAGGCATTTAACACTTACTGTACCTTGACAGCTGCAGCTCACTTTCTTTTTTAAAAATACATAAAAAACAGTACTGGTTTCCACTGCTGTACTTATAGGGAACAAACATCAAGGCAGTGCATTTATGTATTAGGCAACAGAACATTAAACATGAATAGTGCATGAACTGAACAGTCATTCATCTTAAATGTGAGGTAGAAAAGCCAAATGATTAGGAAAAAAACAAACAAAAAAAGCTTCCTCAATACTCAGCTCAACAAGTAGTCCATTCTGAGTGATTCACTCATTGAACAAATCATTCTTCAGCGTCAGTAGACGCCCTTTCAGTGGTTTGTTGTCCTCAAGGCACATCATAACCTTCTGGATAAATGTGAATGTAAGCTCAAGTTTCTTTGGGTATTGTAGGTCTAGTGCATAGATGTACCCAAAGAGCAGGAGAAATGACTCAGCCAGATTTGTGGGACCATTCACATGTATTTCATCCTCAACGACAATGCAGATGCTTTCGGGACTGAAGAGGGCCGAATCAGTAGTGTCATCCGTGACAATTGTCAGCAGAGCCACAGGAGTGTCAGTGAAGTCTGGACCATCTGCTGACTGCAAAACAAAAATAATACAAGAATGAGTTCAGCCCCACAAGGACACAAATCATGCTATTGATTAGAGGTGTGAATCTTCATAAGTCGCACGTTTCTTTTAGGATTATAATGTCAACGATTTAATTTGATATGGCGATACAGCATGATGCATTACAATAATCTTATTTTGGGTTTGGTTTCAAAACATATGTTTAAATAAATGTTTTCAATAATAAATATATTCCAAGATATTTGTTTTTGTTATTTACCATGTGTGTTGGCTGTGTGAAGTTACACAAAGGACATATAAAACAACCACATGCTCCTTCAGTTGCATCAACTCTATGTGAATCATTATGTGATCTTGACAGATGAGCTTTCATTGCCTCGAATGATGGAAAAGTACAAATGCAACTGTCATAGAGACATGGCAGGGGGGACACTCGTGAATATTGGGTATGCAATACAGTGTAGTGCCAAAATAATTGTCCCCGAGTATTTGAAGTTGCAGAACACAACTTGCATTTCCACTCCATTGGGCCAACTTCACCCCTGCAATTAAAATATTTGCAATTAAAGTCAAAACCATTTCAGCCCTGTTTGCACTTTTGGCTTTTCAAAATGCACTGTTTACATGCATTGTACTTAAAATGCGTGTAAATTTAAAATTAGGTGGAACATAATTATGCCAAAGAGTTCACACAGTAATTTAATTTTGTCTGTTCTGTTGCAAAAAAAATCTAAAAACTTTGAATAATTCAGGGCAAAATTCTCTAGTTTCTTTGTATTTATTTTTTATTTAAATCAGGACACAAATTATAAAACTCACCCACTGACAACTGGTGAAATGTTGACTCTCTGTAGCGCTCTTTGCAGTCTGATATCTGTAAACAATATGTGCACAAAGACGACTTATTAATGTTCAAAAACATTTTTTGCACAGCACACACACGTAGTCAGCTGATCTCATCTGATGCAGATCTGCTCCTTGATCAAGTAACATTTGTCCGGATTTTTGGCACCAGTGACGTCGAATCAGCACCGCAGCTGGATGGCCCGATTTACATACCCAGCACAGCTGATACTCACCACAATAATTTACTAAGATTATATGCACTCCTGTTATTAAGTCCAGTTCAGTCTGTTAATGTTAACCGTTTCAAACTAATGTTAATAGGTGTGTTGCTAAGCTTAATAACTTAAATAACAAACTTGAAATTTACCTGTCCTATTTTCCCCTTTGTTTTTTCTCTGTGCTTTGTGTTTGCGCGTGCGCAGTGTGAGAAACTGCGGTGACACCCTCACGACGGTCGCGAGGATTTCAAACAGGTTTGAAATCCTCATTACAGGTTAGGGAGTATTTGTGATCCGCACAGTCTGCATCAATGATTCTTTCTTAGCCTGGGAGCAGAACGCGGCTCTTTATTTTCATTTCATTTCAATTTATCTAGCTTTGATCGATAGGGTCTGGCTTAAAGGTGTCAAGGAGGCGCCTCAGTCTGGCTGGTTGAGCCTTGTCGAATTAGCGCGAAGAATTTAGCTGAACTTCGTTCGTAGCACCGAGTTCGACCAGTGTGTAATGTTAGGCTGAATCAGGCGATGCATTTTTCCGCAAGCCTTGACTTGTAGAGCTCGCTTAGTGGAATACCCCTCTAAACTGTTAAAAGGATTTCGAGATTATCTCACAACCACACATTTGAGACTACGAAAAAATACAAACATGTGCCTAATTACCATCATGCTAACACACTCATGTTGTTTATTATTGTTCGCTTCATGCTAGCACACACACATAGCTCAACAGCGTAAACAACTGACTGTGTAACAGGGACACTTATTGAAATAAGTATACTCACAATACGCACGTGCATTACCGGCGGATACGACAACCGGTAGAAACGGACAGTAGAAAGTTTTAGTAGAAAGTTCAAACGCATGGAGCTAGAACTGCCACCGTCAACTTCCCGGGCAAGAATACAATGCATTATGGGAAATGTTGCCCCCCACGGAAAACCGCCAAAACGTTACACCGTACTAATTTGAAATAACATTACGTATTTGTCACATTCGAAAACTTCTAAAATTACAATTACTTGGATTCGAATTTATTTATAACAAACATTCACTGTGCACAAAGTACGACTATATTTCCAGTAAAAAATAAAAAAGAATGTTTATCGAAATTAAATTTAAACAAAACAAAAACACGTTAGACTTACCAAATTTAGGGCAGTTGATGAAAAAAAAATAAGGTGGTGGTCGTGGTGGGTTGAAGTTGCGGACTCTTAATCCACACGGGCTGGCCAAATCTTCCCCGCATCAAGGTAAATTCAAGATGGCTGACTCAGCTTTCCCGAGGGAGCGACAAGACTCCACCCACCAGAACGTCACTAATATATGCTTCTTAAACTTTTTGAGCGTTCCAAACAAATTAGCTAAAAAATATTGAGCCCTATTCAATTAAAGTTGCATAAAAGCCAACAGAGCTCAATACTTTATAGTTTGCTCAACTACAAAACAACATTTGAGTGTTATGAGCTTATTAGTTATGAGCTAGAACAACTGTTAGGGATTACAGTGTAGCTACTGTATACCGCCCCCCTAAACCTAACCCTGTCTTCCTCAGTGACTTTGCTAATCTACTAACCCATCTTTCATCTCTCTCCCCAAATGTGATCTTGGTGGGAAATTTCAACATTCATATGGATAATAATGACCGTCTGCTCACCAGAGACGTTTCCTCTTGTCTCGAAGGCTCTGAATTTAAACAATTTATCGACTTTGCCATTCACTCTAAAGGACACACCCTGGACTTGGTCTGCTGTTCTGGTCTTACTCCCTCGAATCTTTCTGCTGCTGAAATCCCCATAACTGACCACTTCCTCCTTTCATTTAACCTCACTCTCTGCTGCTCTTCTACCAAGCCAACCCGTCTCATCTCGTTCCGCAACATCAAGAACATTGATATGGACATTCTCACTACCAGTTTGGACAATGTTCAGATTCCTTACTCCTATTCTACTCCTGATGATTTCTTGTTGTATTATAATAATTGTCTACGCATTGTCCTTGATTCTCTGGCTCCTGTAAAAACCCACTCTGTTTCCTTTGCTCACTCTGCTGCCTAGTTTACCTCTGACCTCCGAGCATTGAAGGCCAAAGCTCGGCAGCTAGAGCGTAAATATTAGAAATCTTGTCTAGTCTTGTTACCTCCTGTATTGACTACTGCAATTCTCTTTTGCATGGTCTCCCCCAAAAATCCCTCCATAAGCTTCAACTGGTTCAGAGCTCTGCTGCTCGCATTATCACCAGAACCCCCTCCTACCAGCACATCACCCCTGTTCTTCAGGAACTTCACTGGCTCTCTGTGAAATTCCAGATAATATTCAAACTTCTTCTGCTCACCTTCAAGGCCCTTCATAACCTCGCTCCTCCTTACTTTTCTTACCTGTTAAGCACTACCTGTTCTGCCCGTTCACTTCGTTCTTCTTCTATCCAGCTTGCTGTACCATCTTTCAGCCTCACCACCATGGGAAGCAGAGCTTTCAGCTGCTCTGCTCCCAGACTGTGGAGCTCTCTACCCCCAAATATAAGAAACATTGGTTCTCTCCCCCAGTTTAAATCCCAACTCAAAACCCATCTGTTCAAATCTGCATATTCACTGTGAATCCACTGTTAGTTAATTTTATCCTGTGCTTTTTGTTTTATTGTTCTTATTTTGACATTGTTTTATTATGTTTTGATCCTATTGTAAAGTGTCCTTGGGTGACTTGAAAGGCGCTCATAAATAAAATTTATTATTATTATTATTAATATCAGTACAATCCAAAGATTGCCACAACCTCCATATTATATTCTTCACGGTCATTACAAATTAAATACTTGGGATAGTTCTCTTGTCCAGCCCCACATTTTATAACACTGTTCAGTATTTCCCATAAACTTTTAATATTATTTCTATTTATATCTAATTGCTTCTTATAGTATTCCTTTTTACTATATTTAAGTATATTAATTAACTTATTTTTATATCTTTTGTATCTGATTTCAGCATCTTCAGTTCTCTTTCTTAAGAAATCTCTGTATAGAGCATTTTTCTTTATAGATGCATTTTGCAGACCTTTTCTTATCCATGGACATCCCATATATTTATGTTTCCTACTATATTGCTTTATTGGACAGTTGGTATTATACAATAATGTAAATATTCTAAGGAATTCATTATACGCACTATGAATGTCTTGTTTCTGATATATTTCACCCTAGTTCTGTTTCATTAAAATTTTTTTCAATACATTCACTCTTTCTTCTGTTCTTGCTTGTCTGTACTCTTTTTTACTGTCCACTTTATTGATCTTGTAATTCCTATCATAGATGGTAAAAATTGGAAGATGGTCACTTATGTCTTTAATCAGGAGTCCACTTACAGTCTTATTTTTAATGTCATTTGTAAAAATGTTGTCTATGAGAGTTGCACAATGTGATGTGATCCTGGTAGTCTAGTAATTTTTCTGCATTTTGGATGTGAAGGAGCTTTACCTCCACAATTTCAAGGATACTTTTCTGCTGCAACCTGATAGTGGAAATTTCCTCCATTAAGAAGTAAAGAGACCTTTTAATGTCCCCGACTTCCTCAGCTGACGGAGTCCTCTTCAGCCCCATTGTATCTGGCTCCACTGGTAGCAGGTTCAGTCAGCTGTTTCCTCGGTCAGCTGTTAGCTTTCTCAGCTGTTAGCCTGGTAGCTTGTTGGCTAGCCTGCAATTACCTCTTTAACTTTGATTATCCAGTCCAATATCCTGTATCAGAGTCATACAGTTATAACAGTCATGATTGTGTTTTTGAATGGATGTCCAAGGTGTAGTTTATACACTGGAGTAAGTATCTTGTTTGCACTAAAGAGGTTTGATATTAATGTCATAGACGGCTGTAATGCAGACACCCAAAATGCAGACCGAGATGGGAAACTCAAAAACACTGAAAGGCAAATAATGCAAAACTTTACTGGGACATATATAAACTAAACATATGAAGAGGCACACTGGGGAAACGCACAGCCGTGAGGGAGAATGCAACACTATACTTAGGGAGACAGCGGCAAAAACAAAGTACAATGACGAGGGAACAGAAGACACATAAGGAACGCAAGACCGACACATGAGTTTGACAGAGAAGTGGAGGAAAGGTAGATTAGAGGGAGCGAGGGAACGAGAGGAGACATGAGAAACATAACAGGCAGGGGGTAAGAGAGTGAAACATGAGGAGGGAAGCAAGACACAATAACTCACAACATATATAAACACAGACACACACAGAGACACAGAGGCCAAAGACACAAGAGGGAATCTGATCATCAAGACGCTAAACAGGGAATATAAGAAACTCAAAACAGAATAACTAAGACTACAAATGAACCAGAGTATGAACTATGATACAAAGTAACACTAAAACATGTGGTGGCAGATTTCTTTTCTCATGTATTAATCACATATTTAATCATACCACATTAGTTATAGTAATATCACTTTCTCACTTTACTATAGTAAGAGCACTCCCATCACCAGTTTACATGCATGTGGAAAGTTAACACAGTGAGGCCGTTGTAATGGGAGACGTTAAACAGATAGTGAGACTCCTTCTGCTTATCACGGATGTAAATTCTTAGGTGATGGCTAAGCAGAAAACAAGGTCATAATTCTCTCTGTGAGGGAGGAGGTATAGCCCCCCCCCCCCCCCCCCCCCCCATGAGAGGGGCCAACATGTAAGAGTTTGAGGAATGTTCTTTGTCTGTGTCTCTGTATATGCTATATAAGATGTAAGGGCGGTGGCCACATTTCAGAGATGGTCCTGGTGTTTCACTGGGATGCTCTCTCCACATTGTGTTTATTAAACCCACTTCAAATCAAGCTCACTGGGTGTGTTGCAGGTTATTGTTAACATTTCCATGACAATTTGGCGTCACGAACAGGATTCCTCACGTGAGTTTCGCTGAATCGCAGGTATGCGGTGACTGGCCATCCTGGGGGAAAATTGTCCCAGTCCCACTGTTCTTTTGTTTTCAAAAAAGGGGGAACCGCTAGAGGCCATCAGCGACTCACACATGCAGGAATTTAACGAACTATGAGGAAAGAAATGGGAAAAGAATCTGCAACGGTGAGCTGTTTTGATTTGGGGGGAGTTTTCAAGCGGACCACAAAAAGGGAAAACCTCAAAAAAACGACGCCTAAATTATGGATTGTCGTGGGAAGGACTCTTCTGTCCTTGGGAAGGACTCTTCTGTCTTTGGGTTTATGGTTTTTAGTACTTTGTACCGAAGCAAAGTCTGCAGAGGGGACGCCCGGCTGCAATGGGTGCTGAGCTCAGCAAAGCGGCTACAGGAGCCGTGGGGAGGTTGTGTCCCTGGAGGTGGTCTGGGTGAAAACTCCAAATGGGTGAAGTATGTGTTGTGTAAGAGAAAGATGTTGACAGGAATAAGAGTTTTGTTTGTTTGTTTGTAGTTTTTTTTTAAAGTTGTTGTTGTTATTGTTGTTTTCTTTTTCTTTCTTTTTTTTTGTTTTTGTTTTGGATGGACCACTGGGAGGGAAACCTCAGGAATACGACACCTAATTTCAGGACTGTTGTGGGAAGGACTCTGTCCTTAGTTTATGGTGTTTAACACTTTTGCACCATAAGGAAAAGGCTGGACGGCGAACACGCTTGTCCACAAAGCTGAGGTCAGCAGTACGGCCACCTCCAGGTGGTCCGGGCAAATCCAGGTTTTGATTGGATGATTTTTTTTCTCTTTCAGAAATATGGGAAAGAATACGTACAGTCTGAAGTGTGTAGAAACTGAGGAATGCAGTAAAGAGAAGTGTGTGTGTGTGTGTGTGTGTGTGTGTGTGTGTGTGAGAAGAGCTGTGTGTGTGTGTGTGTGAGAAGAGCTGTGTGTGTGTGTGTGTGTGTGTGTGTGTGTGTGTGTGTGTGTGTGTGTGTGTGTGTGTGTGTGAGAGAGAAGTGCTGTGGGTGGGTGTATAACCGAGAGTGATGGAAAGAGATGTGTTAAAATGTGGACAGAAGGTGATGAAAATGATATTAAATAAATGTTTTAGTGTGTTAGTACAGGTGGCTACGGAACTGGAGCAACGTCCTCCACAAGCACAGCGGCCGGAGCAAAATGATAGATTAACATAATTGGAACCACACCCAGCCGTGTTTTGGCTGAATATTACACAGCTTCACTCCATGTACATCTAAACCTGAAGAACAAGCTTCGAGGACAATCAATCTCTCCCTGAAGAGAAAATGCAGTTCGAGAGCAACTGCGTCGACTTCAAGACTCAACAATGTGAACACACAGCAACACTGCCCTAAACCTTAAAGGGTTCAGCAGCATGTACAAATATCATGGATGGATGGAAGTATGCGCTCCCAATCACAAGCTCGGAGGTTCACCAGCGACATCACTGTGAGTGAATGGACTTGAGAAGACTGTCTGAGTTTCACATTTGCTATACTGGGAGCTGAAATGGCAAAGGAAGAGACTGAAAAAAGTGAAAGACAAAAGGCAAAGCTGAAGAAGATCGGCCCACTGGGTCCCTGACACGCCACAACTGTGAACTGCTGCAGATGCAGGAGAGAGACAGAAGCTGTGAGAAGTGGGGAAAAGAGAGCATGGAGGAAAAATGAAAGCTGTTGTTGTTAATGTGAGAACACATGAAAATTGGGTTGGAAAACTGTGGCCGGCTGTCTTGTGGAGGTTGCTAAAGAGTCCGTAGGATCGCAACAAAGGTAAAACTAAAACACACACAAACACACATAAACAGAGAAATGTGAAGGAAAGGCAGCTTTAAGGACATGCCCTGCTGAATCTGCAGCTCCACTGCACACACATCCATTAAACCTGCCTACTAACACACACACATGCAATGAAGATCAGTTTGTTATCTGTCGTCAGTGTTAAAATTGTGCAAATTTCACAGACACATGTTATCAAAGGCTGAGTGTATCCACTGCTGACAGTTAACTCTCTAGGTTGCAGGACAACAGTTTAACGTTTGTGGGGGAAAAAAAGATTCTGGTTTGACCAACCAGTGATCAGACAATAAATTTAGTTGTTAATATAGTAAATTGTCAAATACTTTCTGCTTGATTGGTGCAGCACAAGTAATTTACTGTATGAAGGAAATTCTCTTTTGTGATAATATTTTGAACATGCATTTCTGTTGTCCTGTCAACTGGGTGGCCTAATAGCTGATATGCAAATGAGTTTATTGTTACTAGATCAGGGAAGGATGACTGGATTATAAAACAAGTGAATAAGATGTAGCAGAGGGTTGAAATTAGTTTCCTGTTTCTGATGTATGGGTGAAGCTTGCACCCAGATCTGATTACATGAGACCAAACCTGTTTTGTGAAATACCTGACAGCATGTTACATGTTTTATGTTTGGGGAAGAAAAAAAGGGGGAAGAAATCCACATTCCAGTGATAAAACATTGATATGAAGTGTTTAGGAAGCTTTTAATGGTGAACATTAGTGTTGTTTGAACTGTGCAGCTGCTGATAAAAAAAGTTTGTGTTTAGCAGGTGGAACTATGTTGGTTGGCCCCAGACTTTCCACAATTGTGTGATATTCTGGAGCACTTGTGGGCAACCAGTAAATATGACGTGGGGAACATGAACAAAGGTAGTGACTCTTAAGTCTGATTTCAGACCATGTAAGTGTTACGTCCCCGCATAAAATCTAGGCGATGAGGATGGGGGGCAGTAACAGTTGGATCCGGGTTGAAATGAAAAGAACACCAGGTAGAATAGAATAGAATTAGAATTCAACTTTATTGTCATTGCACATGCACAGGTACAGGGCAACGAAATGCAGTTTGCATCCATCCAGAAGTGCTTTAGTGATATAGATATATTACAATATATATTAGCAATAATATAGATATGTAAGTATGTTACAGAAATGGGTCTATTATGGTATCTTATAATGTACACGGTATGAAGTATGTTAGGAATATTCTATAACTATAAGTATGTACAGGCTGTAGTGAGTACAAGCTATGTACAGGCTATGAACAGGATATAAATATGAAATAAAAAAAAACTATACAGAAATCTGAGATATACAGTTATACAGAAATGTGAACTATGCAAGTTATAAACAGTTGTAGGATTAAAAATTATCGTATGATTATTTACACAGAACTATACAGTAGTGCAGTTAAGATCAGTGAGATATGTGGATAATTTCTACAGAGGTATATAAAGTGCTAGTGATTGTGAATGGTGGTTCAGTCCATGTTATTATTGCGTGTTTGAGGGTACGGTTGTCCATTGTGTGTGTGTGTAGGTGGTTGTGGGTGTGTGTATGTCCAGTCCATGAGTTTAACGTGGGTCAGATGTCAGGAGGCAGAGTTCAGTAGTCTGACAGCTGTGGGGAAGAAGCTGTTCCGGTACCTGGTGGTCTTAGTCCGGAGGCTCCTGTAGCGCCTCCCAGAGGGCAGGAGGGTGAAGAGTCCATGTGATGGGTGACTGGGGTCTTTGATGATTTTCCCAGCCCTTTTCAGACACCGCTTCCTGTAGATGTCCTTTATGGCAGGAAGTGGTGCTCCGGCGATGCGCTGGGCAGCTTTCACGACCCTCTGCAACGCCTTCCGGTCCGAGGCAGAGCAGTTCCCGTACCAGACTGTTATACAGTTGGTCAGGATGCTCTCGATGGTACAGCGATAGAAGTTCACCAGGATGTCTGAGGACAGGTGGTTTTTCCTCAGAGTCCTCAAGAAGAAGAGGCGCTGGTGAGCCTTCTTGACCAGCTTGGAGCAGTTGGTCGTCCAGATGAGATCCTCGGAGATGTGGACTCCCAGGAACTTGAAGCTGCTCACACGCTCCACAGCCGTCCCCTTAATGTGGATGGGTGGATGTGGGTCAGCATTCCTCCTGTAGTCCACGATGAGCTCCTTGGTCTTCTCTGTGTTAAGCAGCAGGTTGTTTCTGTCGCACCACTCAGCCAGACGATCCACCTCCTCCCTGTAGGCGGCCTCATCGTTGTCACTGATGAGGCCAATCACCGTGGTGTCATCTGCAAACTTAATGATGGTGTTAGAACCATCAGCAGGTCTGCAGTCGTGGGTGAAGAGGGAGTAGAGGAAAGGGCTCATCACACAGCCTTGTGGTACACCGGTGTTCATTGTGATTGTAGATGAGCAGTGGTTATCCAGCCGGACATGTTGGGGGCGGTTGGTCAGGAAGTCCAGTAACCATTTGCAGATGAGGGGACTGATGCCCAGGTCTGTCAGTTTCCTGATGAGTTGTGAGGGGAGGATTGTATTGAATGCTGAACTGAAGTCTATAAACAGCATTCTGGCGTATGTGTTGTTGTTGTCCAGGTGTGAGAGGACAGAGTGCAGTGCGATGGAGAGGTAGTTAACACAAAATATCTTTATTATAATCAATTGCCTCAATAATCATATAAATAGTAACAACAAAAAGAGACAGCACCGCTGCTTTAATGATAAATCAGACAGGTCAACCCAAAGAGCTGGTGACCACTCAACAAAGAAAACAACTATAAGGCTTCAACAGAAAAAGACAGCAACGCTGCTATTAACAATAACCAGACAGGCCAAACAAAATAATGGAGGCCGCCGTCACTTAAGGAGAACCACCGCTCAGTTAAAACTACTCACAAAGAGCCACACACAGTGGGGCTGGTCACACACAGCAGGCCTTTTCCACACCTAGACCAGACACACACTGACCAGCACAGAGCAAATCCACCAGAAGCCTCTCCCACCTCCACACTGCTCATCTCCAGCTTATATCTCCTCTGAGGGTAATTGGTGGTCAACGAGGGCAGATGAGCAGCAGGTGTGCCCTAATAGGAGAGGGTAGGGACAGAAAGAGACAGGGGAGGGGCAATAAAGAAGGAGGAGGAGAGGGAGAGGACAACACCACGCCCACACACTCCCACAGCCTCACAGGATGTAACATTCCCCCCACCCTATATTCACACTATACAAAACACAGAATAAACTCATCACTAAGCGCTGCGTGAGAGCGCATCAGCCACCAGATTTTCAGACCCTTTCTTGTGCTGGATAACCAGATCATAATCCTGCACCAGCAATGCCCAGCGCATTAGTCGCTGGTTGTGGTTGTACATGCGTTGGAGGAAAGTAAGGGGATTGTGATCTGTATACACCGTCACTGGAAAGGAGCTAGAGCCCACATACACAGTGAAGTGCTGCAAGGCCATCAGCAGCGCTAGAGCTTCTTTCTCTATGGTGGAATAGTTTAGCTGATGGCGCTTGAACTTTACAGAGTAGTAGCAGACTGGGTGACACACACCCTCTGCGTCGTCCTGCAACAGCACCGCACCAGCTCCGGTGGCACTGGCGTCGACTTCCAGTTTGAAAGGCTGAGAGAAGTTGGGAGCAGCCAGAACTGGGGCGCTGCAAAGGAGGGATTTTGCAGACTCGAATGCATGCTGGCATTCCCCTGACCACACAAAAGGGATCTTGGGGCTGCATAGCTTTGTCAAAGGGGCCACAACTACCGCAAAGTTCTTGCAAAAACAGCGATAGTATCCAGTCATGCCCAGGAATTGCTTTAACTCCCGCCTAGTGGCTGGGGCCGGGTAGCTGAGGACAGCCTCGACTTTTGCCTCTACCGGGCGAACCTGCCCGAAACCCACCTGCTTTCCCAGGTAGGTGACTGTCGCTCTGGCAAACTCGCACTTAGCGAGATTTAGAGTTAACGAGGCGTCGGCCAATCGCTGAAACACTGATTGTAGGATGGCCACATGCTCTTCCCATGTGGCCGTGTATATCACTACATCATCCAAGTATACATTACACCGAGGCACATCCCCCAACACCAGCTGCATTAAACGCTGAAATGTGGCCGGAGCGTTTTTCATGCCAAACGCCATCACGGTGTACTGCATGAAATGGTCGGGTGTGACAACTGCAGAAATGTCGGATGCTCTGGGCGTCAAAGGCACCTGCCAATACCCTTTAAGAAGGTCCAGTTTGGAAATGAACGTGGCAGGACCTATATTATCAATGCAATCCTCCATACGAGGAAGTGGAAAAGAATCGGAGACGGTCACTGCATTTACCTTCCGGTAGTCGGTGCAGAAACGTGGGGTGCCATCAGTCTTGGGCGTAAGCAAACAAGGGGAGCTCCAAGGGCTGTGGCTCGGTTGTGCCAAACCATTCTCTTCTAAATAACTGACTTCCTTCTTCATCACCTCGCGCTTTCCCATGGGGCAGCGGTACGCGTGCTGTTTGATTGGGGTTGCGTCACCAACATCGATATCATGTTCACAAACACTAGTACGCGAGGGCACATCACCAAAGAGAGAAGGGTAAGAGTGCAGTAGGCTAAGCACATCTTCGCGTTGTGAAGGGGACAGATGAGACAAGTGGGCCGTTGCCTCGGCTAAGTAAGCTGAATTCGCCAACCGCCCACACTGTTGTCCCTCAGAAAACATATGCAGATCGTTGTCAGCACTGGCCTCTACGCTCACCACAGTGGCAGAGACAGAGCTGGAGATTACTGCGCTGGCAGCACTCTCATGGGTTTCCCTACCATGGTAGGGTTTTAACATGTTAATGTGGCACAGACGTGTTTTCCTCCTGCGTTCTGGGGTACTGAGGACATAATCTGTCTCAGACACCTTCCTCACTATAACATACGGTCCCGCAAAACGGGCCGAAAGAGCAGAACCAGGCACCGGTAGCAACACTAAAACTTTGTCTCCAGCCTGAAAATGTCTTTTCACAGCCTTTCTGTCGTACCACTTCTTCATGCTTGCCTGGGAAGTACACAGGGCCTCTTTTGCTAATGAGGTAGCACGCTGCCAGCGATCCCTACATGTCTTCACAAAATCTGCCACGTTACTTTTTGGAACACCCCCGCTAAGGAACCTCTCTTTCAACATCTTTAGCGGGCCCCGCACCTCGCGGCCAAACACAAGGGTAGCTGGGCTGAACCCTAAGGACTCCTGCTTAACATTGCGTATGGCAAACAGTACAAAGGGGACACCCTCATCCCAACTTCTGCCCGTATCATGGCAGTACTTTTTCAACATGGCCTTAAGTGTTTGGTGCCAACGCTCAAGTGCACCCTGCGACTCTGGGTGGTAAGCACTGGACACAGAATGAGAAATGCCAAGGGAGATTAAAGTCTGTTTAAATGCTCGGGATAAGAAGTTAGTTCCCTGATCTGTTTGCACTGTTTTTGGGAGACCAAAGGTGGTAAAAAATTTGATCAGCGCCTTAGTAATGTTTGCAGTGGCGATCCTCCGCAGAGGAATTGCTTCGGGGAACCGCGTGGACAAGCACATTATGGTCAATAAAAACTGGTTACCTGCCCGTGTTCTTGGCAACGGACCAACACAATCGACCAAAACGTGTTCAAATGGCTCACCAACAGCAGGTATTGGACATAGTGGGGCGGGGGGCACAGTTTGGTTTGGTTTGCCCACCAGTTGACACGTGTGACAAGTATTACAATACCTTGCAACATCTGCCTTCATTGCCGGCCAGAAGAAGTGCTGCAGAACACGGTCATATGTTTTAGTTATCCCCAAATGTCCTGACCATGAATGGTCATGGGCTAATTGTAGCACGTGCTGACGCAAACTAGCCGGGACCACTATCTGTTGGACTACACTCCAGTCCTCCCCTGGCTTTGAGGTCCACCTGCGCATTAACAGTCCACCACAAACAACAAATGTCTGCTTCCTGTCTCCTGCCGGACCATCGCTCTCATCTACGGCAGCGAAACATTTGGCTAACGACGGGTCCTCTTTCTGAGCGATCATAAGGGCCTCCCGTGTGAGGAGAGGGGGGGCTGCGGGTTCAGGAGCAGGCTCAGCTACTTCTTGAGCCAGTTCCTTGGCGTCAGGACCCACCTCCTCCTCGGAGGGCATCACATCCTTTTCCAAAATAGAGCCGACCACTGACAAATACATCCGGGTGCTGCCAGCTTAAAACATCTGACAAAGGACTTGGGTCAGGAGTCTTTGTGACCTCTGGGGTAGGATAAACCTTCCCGCCTGCAATGTCATTGCCCATTATGAAATCCACGCCATCAATTGGGAAGCAAGGACACACAGCTACAGGAAACACACCACTTACTAGGTCACTCTGCACCCAAACTCGATGGAGGGGGGCGGGCACATAAGTCATTCCAACACCTCTAACAATAACATCAGTGCCGCTGGCAGTCTTTTCATCAAAGGCAAGTGCACTGGCCAGTATGAGGGACTGTGAGCCACCTGTGTCACGTAAAATGGTCACAGTACGCATATCTTCAGGCTCACCAGAGAGCGACACTGCTCCTTTGAAAATGAAGGGTTTAAAACATTCATCAGGACTCTCAGTGCTAAGGGGTCTGTTACCAGGAGAAGCGGTTTTAATCAGCCCTATCCCTTTTGGCTTACGTGGTGTTGAAGCTGGCTGTCTTCGCCTGTAGGCCTCGCAGTCCGCTATTAAATGGCCAGATTTAAAACAGTAGAAACATTTCCGGTCTGACTTGGGACGAGGCAGAGGTACCTCTCCCCTTGTGTCTTGCTCGCCGCTGGCCTTCGCTAGGGTGTCGCGTCGCTCATGCTTAATGACACTGGCTTTATGGACGAGTGTGAACTCGTCAGACAGTGTCGTGGCCTGCTGCAACGAGGACACCTTCTGTTCGTTCAGGTATACTGCCATCCGCTCGGAGATGCAGTTTTTAAATTCCTCAATGAGAATTAACTCCCGTACCGAAACTAGGTCCGCAGCTTTACAGGCCATACACCATCGGTCAAAGAGGACACTCTTTTCCCTCGCGAAATCCAGGAAGGATTGACCCTGCACCTTTTTCAACCCCCGAAATCGCTGCCTGTAAGCCTCAGGGACTAGTTCGTAGGCTAACAGGATTGCACTTTTCAGTTTGTCGTAGTCCAAACTGCATTCAGCAGACAATGAGGAACAAACTTCCTGTGCCTTGCCCACCAGCTTACACTGCAGCAGGATGGCCCACGCATCCCGCGGCCAACGCAAGGCTGTCGCTATCCGCTCAAATGATTCAAAATAAATCTCCACCTCAGTGTCACGAAATACAGGGACCAGACGACTATTCCTTCCTACATCAAACTGTATCTCTTTCTGTGACAGCGAAGCCGCCACAGGAGGGGAGGAGGCCTGCTGGAGTTCCAGCTGTCGCAGCTTGACCTTAGTCTCCGCCTCCACCTTCATCAGCTCAACCTCCCTAGCCCTAGCCAGTTCCGCGTCCAAACGCCCAAGCTCTATCTCTCTTTTCAGCTGGAACTCTCTCTCACGCTGCTCCTTTTCCAGCTGGAGACAAGCCAGACGGACTTTGAGCCTAGCATCCTGCTTAGAACCCTCTGATGACTGGGTGGAGAGCGGATCAAAATGGGGCAGCGTCATTGGCCCGCCCTCAGGCAGCCCCTGGCCCACCGGTGTAGATACTGACGGTTCTACAGCCTGGCTTGTACCCTGAGGCACTGCACTTGGTCCAGCCGGACCGGGTGTGCTCGGGGGTTCTCGCCTTACAACCACCCCCTTCTCCAACAACCCAGACACCAGAGCGGCCTTCAGCTCCGCTTTGCGTAGACCAGTGGAGACACTGATCCCGTAATATGTTGCCACCTCGTGCAGATCCCTCTTCCTACAAACATCAAGCAGGGCAAGCGACGGCTCTGCCGTAAATCCAGAAATATCAAAAGTGGCCATGAAAACTCAAAACGGCCTGCAAAACACCAGCTAACCACAAAAGGGCCACACAACACCTTCACTACACAACCAAAAACAGGCAAAATAAAATGTGTTGTGTAAAGTCAACCATTAACTAAAACTCTGCCCACACTCCCCCCAGTCCTGCCTACTCCAAATTTAGCCTGACCTAGCTTCTGGAGCGTACCAGGCTCGAGGCCACTTTAAAGGCAAATCATCAAGTGCCAAAGGCACCGAAAAGCCTACCCCCAACAGAGAATTAATCCCCACCCGGGTTTGCTCTGAAAATAACAAAGGCAAAACAAAAAACGAATGTCCGAAGGAAGAGCAAATGCTCAGCTAGACATTCCCCTGTGCTAGCCGGGGAGAGCAGCAGCTAGTCAAATGACCCTCACACAACACACAAACATCATCATTCCGATCCCGGACGAGCCCCCACTTTGTTACGTCCCCGCATAAAATCTAGGCGATGAGGATGGGGGGCAGTAACAGTTGGATCCGGGTTGAAATGAAAAGAACACCAGGTAGAGGTAGTTAACACAAAATATCTTTATTATAATCAATTGCCTCAATAATCATATAAATAGTAACAACAAAAAGAGACAGCACCGCTGCTTTAATGATAAATCAGACAGGTCAACCCAAAGAGCTGGTGACCACTCAACAAAGAAAACAACTATAAGGCTTCAACAGAAAAAGACAGCAACGCTGCTATTAACAATAACCAGACAGGCCAAACAAAATAATGGAGGCCGCCGTCACTTAAGGAGAACCACCGCTCAGTTAAAACTACTCACAAAGAGCCACGCACAGTGGGGCTGGTCACGCACAGTGGGGCTGGTCACGCACAGTGGGGCTGGTCACGCACAGCGGGCCTTTTCCACACCTAGACCAGTCACACACTGACCAGCACAGCTCAAATCCACCAGAAGCCTCTCCCACCTCCACACTGCTCATCTCCAGCTTATATCTCCTCTGAGGGTAATTGGTGGTCAACAAGGGCAGATGAGCAGCAGGTGTGCCCTAATAGGAGAGGGTAGGGGCAGAAAGAGACAGGGGAGGGGCAATAAAGAAGGAGGAGGAGAGGGAGAGGACAACACCACGCCCACACACTCCCACAGCCTCACAGGATGTAACATTAAGCATCAGTTGTTAATTAAAGCCAGAAGCAGTGACTGCAGCACTGCATGGCAGGTTCTAACCCCTACAGCCTGTTATTTCACCTGAAGGCAAAACTTTTCCTGTGATTTTTCCGGTACATTTTGGGGTTTTTGTTTTAGTACCAGGCTGACTCTGCCAGTTAGGTTTAGGTTGTTTTTCTTTTTCTAAGAGAAAGACTTTTTTTTTTTTTTTTTACACTTAGACATGTCTGGAACCAGGCCTAATATGTTTTGGTTTTTTTTTGTAACAGTGCACTTAGGAAAAAAACCTGCCAGGTATCATCCCTCTGGGGGTGATATTTTGTGTGTTGATGATTTAAAAGCAGGCCGGCAAGTTGGGGGGCAAAAGCGCTATAAAATACTTTAATTGAGAGCAAATATAAGGTGAGCTTCTCTAGATTACAATTGGATTCTGAGAAAATTCACCTACCTAGGACGCTGACCATATTAGATGGTAAATCCTGTGTTTAAAAGGATTATAGCGATTCAATCCATTTCAAAAGCAATAAGAATTGTTTTTGTTTTTGGAATGACGAAATATTGATGTCAGTGGATATTTAAATTTGTGCGCGGTTTTCCACTATCAGCAATGATCGTTATGAATGCATGTGACTAGATGAATGCATGTGATTGGTATAAATGCAAATGCAGAGGACTGTGGCTGGACTGATGATGTGGACTAAATGTGACTGACTTGAAATTGAGAAGACAGTAACTATTTTAGGATTAGTCACTTCTAATGCCTAATCCACCCAAACCGTGAAAAAGGGTGGATGTATGTGTTTTTGTTTGCTTGTTTTTGCAGAAGCAGAAGGATGACAGAGAGCAGAGGAGGAGAGACTGTAGGTTTACATGAGTGTGGGCGGGCCTTGCAAACTTAACCCTTAAGCTGTTACTTTTTTTTGTTTTACTGATTTCGTGTGAAAGAAACTGTTTTTACTGGCTGCTTGTTGGTTATGCTAACACACTGTATTGTTGGAAAATGTCAAATGTTAGAAGTTGGCAAAAAACATAGCGGCCTTGAAGAGCGTGCAGAGAAGGCCAGCCCACATCAGCTGCAGTTAAGCTATGCTCTGATGAACGGCTTTCACCCACCCACTGCTGACTTCATTAGGAAACAAAATTTTAATCAAAACACAGACGGGTCCGTTGAATGCATGAATTGGGCCCGACGTGTGCAGGAAGTCACAAAGCTCTGACCATAGATTTATTTGAGGTGGATGAATGCTAAAAGTAGTGAGGTTGCACCTCCACATGATGACAGGGTGGATGTATCTATGTGAGTTTCTCTGTTTTTAAAGGAGTGGAAAGATGACAGCAACATCCTAGGTTATGTGCTGATTTAACCTTTTAAATGCCACTTTCTGTGTCTGTGAATTTACCAGCGGAGTGTTATTATGACCTAGTATTGCCAAATGCAGAGGTCACTGTGAGGAAGTGTGTATACACCTGCGTGGCGCTAACATTTACATTCTCTTTTCTACAGCAGAGAGTTCATCATGTGATCTGATTCTGGTTAATTTTTTTTTCTCACAGGATTACTGGGTTTATGTGTGAAGGCAACTGTGATTGCAGGTTATATGTTGGTTATGCAATTACACTATGTTGTTGAGAAAATGTTGGAGAAAATGTGAATACAGTGTCAAACATACTGTGTTTGAAACCAGTATTACCTCTTTTACAGCAGAGTGTTAACTTTATGATCTTTTTGCAGCACCTCTGGAATCTGTTGATCCAGGAAAAACCTCCAGGATGCTTCATATGTTTTACTAATGTTTGTTTCTCTCTAAGAGTGCTTGTGGAGGATTCGGCACAGACACAGACAGACATAAGTGAAACGAAACAGGTTGTGTAGTGATTACAGAACATCTGACTGTTGGGCTCATTATCATATCACTGTTGAGCTCATAGTGTGAAAGCACGTGAGTGACATTACTTAAGAAAAGTCACTGGTTACGGTAGTTTTGATTAAACACATGGGGTGATTCATGATTTGGGTAAATTATGGCAACAGTAGTGTTTTTAATTATCTGGGGAAATAAACTGCACATGGCACACTTGTGTCTGTGGTGTGGGATGCCTTATTGCTCCTATGACCCTACAGTTGTTTCTAAGTGTGACGTTTGTATTTACTCACCGATTTTGGTTTCTAGGTAATTGTGGTGTGGATGCAGGCTCCAGGCAGAGCCAAGAGTTAGACCAACTTAACATGACATTAATGCTGATTTTAGTCTTTAACACAGGGTTTACAGGGCTGAAGCGACATTACTCCGGAGGAGAAGCCCTGATGTTGTCTAAGAATTTGTGTGACTAACCTTTTACTTTTTGTTATTCTCCTAGTTCTGATGAGTTGACTCATGGGAGAGACCATGTGTCAAAAGGAGGGATTCTAGGTTTAACATGAAACAGTGTTTTTGTCCATGGCTTTTTTACTGTGATTTGTGGGATTAACAGTTCATGTACAGGTATTAAAACCTCTACAGGGGGGTTAAGTCCATGTTCAGATAAGGTTTTGATGATCTATAAGTAAACTTCACTGAACTGAAAGGAAAATGTGGTTTGAAGCCTCACTTCTGTCAGTCTGTCCCAGGGCAGCTGTGGCTACAACTGTAGCTGCCTCCACCAGTGTGTGAATGTGAGAGTGAATGAATAGTGGAATTGTAAAGCGCTTTGAGGGTCTCGAAAAGCGCTTTATGAATGCAATCCACTATTATTATTATTATGATGGTTGACATGTTTTCCAAATGGTTAGAAGTTTTTCCTCCTAGTAAAGCGATACAGGTGCAGGAGCCAGAGTATTGCTGGAAGAAATCATCCCAAGGGTGGAATCTCCTGCCTGAGTCTGGGTACTGATCAGAAGTCTTCAGAGACCCAGCGAGAAGCAGGGACCATTCATAGCATAGCTGACAGCTCAGGCAGTGGTTGAGGTCAAAGGTCGTGCAGTTTGGGGCCCTACTAGTCATCATGAGAAGATTCCAGAACCACAGCAATAACCATAAAACTGCGTTGAAACGAGAGGGTGAGGGGTGAAAAGAGCGCCCTCCTCCAACAAGAGCGTGCCAAGCTCCAACTCAACGACTGCAGAGCAGACTCTGTGCCACCCAAGAGGGATCAGCGAATGAATGCAGATAACACCTGCTTAAACAGCCAATCACTTTCCCTGGAAAGCTTCGTATGTTTTTAAGTTAAGGAGGTCATTGGTGTGACGTTGATAATCATTTTATAAATGATATGCATTTACATGATTCTCCGAACATCACAAACTCTGTTAGAGTCCTGAGCATGAGTAAAAGTGATTGGAGTAATTATAGCACGCAAGTTTATAGCAACTTGTGCGCATTTTGTAGGATAGGTAGATTGATTATCTAGCATGTCAGTTCCTGATCAGTTCATTAGGCCCTCATTGTCTGAGTAAACATAGTAACAACAGTTGTGAGTTCTTTTGACATGTGTACTCAACTTTGACACATTGTTTGACACCGTGAAGGTAGGATTTTGGGTTCATCACATTTCATTGAGGGATTTTGATCGGCCTCAAACATGCTGGAAGCACCTAAAGAATGAGGTTGTTCTTCCAGAGTTAAATGTGGTTGGTTTGGTTTCCCCAATCACTGATGTGGGCACAGTAAAGATAATTGTAAATGCCCTTGAGAGGGTTTACACCTTTTAAACAGGCTGATGGCCCTACAATAGTAAAGAGTACAGTACACTGCATAGACAGAGAGGAAAGATCTATAATTCTGTTGTAAATGTAGCTCAGAAGTGTTTGATATATGTTGGCTGTGTGGAAATTCATGGCTACTTCTGGGTTTTACCCCAGACTTTGGGAAGCACTAACTTTGAAGTTAGTTTAGGTTTGTGGTATTCACTTAGGTACAGATATAGTCACTGTCCTTTATGGCAAACATCTGGACAGGGCAAAGCAAATTGCACAAAGGAGTGTGTGTGATGTTTGGTGAGGCATGTGTGCCTCAATCCCTAATAACACTGGGAATGAGGGTCTTTTACAGAAACCGTTAATAATTTTGGAAACATGGGTTGATGAATTTAATGATAAAGTGGAAAATATATCACACACTGAAAGACTTCCTTATCTAAACAACAGGTTCTTATGAAAGAGCAGCTTGATGTAACTAAGGTTAAAGTTTTCTTTTGCAGATGAACAACGACGGCTGTTTCATTTTGTATATGATCTCATATTGTGTTTTCTTTTATGGTATAACTGCCATCCTTTGAAGAAAGGGTGGAGGCTCAGATGGAGCGAAGATGACCATGAAGTGTGAATTTGTTTTTTTCCTTCTGATTATAGGGAAGATGCACATTATGGAATTTCTTTGAGTACGCAATTGTGCTGATGTTATGTTCAGTAGTTAGAAAAGAAATCTCCATGTTTTTATGTGATTCTTAATTGTGGCATCACAAAGGGTGGAATGTGGTGGCAGATTTCTTTTCTCATGTATTAATCACATATTTAATCATATCACATTAGTTATAGTAATATCACTTTCTCACTTTGCTATAGTAAGAGCACTCCTGTCACC
The DNA here is from genome assembly GCF_056152115.1 of Neolamprologus brichardi. Classification (NCBI taxonomy): domain Eukaryota; kingdom Metazoa; phylum Chordata; class Actinopteri; order Cichliformes; family Cichlidae; genus Neolamprologus; species Neolamprologus brichardi. The sequence goes on from NC_142112.1 coordinate 9,324,508, forward strand.
AGTTTACATGCATGTGGAAAGTTAACACAGTGAGGCCGTTGTAATGGGAGACGTTAAACAGATAGTGAGGCTCCTTCTGCTTATCAGGGATGTAAATCCTTAGGTGATGGCTAAGCAGAAAACAAGGTCATAATTCTCTCTGTGAGGGAGGAGGTATAGCCCCCCCCCCTATGAGAGGGGCCAACATGTAAGAGTTTGAGGAATGTTCTTTCTCTGTGTGTCTGTATATAAGATGTAAGAGCGGTGGCCACAATTCAGAGATGGTCCTGGTGTTTCACTGGGATGCTCTCTCCACAGCGCAATGTGTTTATTAAACCCACTTCAAATCAAGCTCACTGGGTGTGTTGCAGGTTATTGTTAACATTTCCATAACAAACACAAGAAGTCAAAAATACTGAGTCAAAAGGAACCAGAGCTGTGACAATTAAAAGATTCTGAGCTCAAGCACATTTTATTTCAAAACATTAAATAATTAAATTCTCTTCATTGCAGTAATTGGGATAAAAACATGGGTACAATATGACACCTAGTGATGACCTATGCTAATAATGAGAAAGCTCGTGCCAGCTTTCCATAGTGAGTGACAGCACAGGCATCTGTGTTTTTCATCGCATGAGAGATTAGTGACAGGCTAAAGTGTGAAACGTGTTTTTGATAGAAGACTTCAAACAGCAACAGAAACTCTGTTATTCTGGGTGTTTCTAACCTTGAAATCATGCTGTAAGTGTAACTCAAGCCATTGTGATTATCTGTTCTATTTCATCTCCAAACTTTGAATGAATGCATGTTTCAGGCAGGCAGAGGTGGAGCACTCGCAGGCTTTGTGTATTAATTGCTGTTTCCTAAAAACAATCAAGTGTTTGAGTGAAATCCCTTTTCTCATTAAATGTCCAGGACCTGAACTTATAGTACTGAGGATTTTTCAGACAGTTTTTCTCAAAAAGGTGTGTTATGGTGCGTTCACACCGAACGCGATAGTGCTGCACAACAGGCAGCACTATTAGTTCTAACAGTCTCAGAGCAGCATTTCTAATTTTGATTGAAACTGTCAGAGAAAACGGCAGCCTCGAGCAGCCAGGATATTAGTTTATAGAAGCTGTTAAAATTATATGTCTAACGTTAACATGTTGGTGACACAATAATTTCATCCTAATGGTACTGACATATTCATAGGGTTAATTTTTGAGGCAAAATATCATGAGGTAGTCATGATTTTGCAAATATTCCACCTTGTAGTGCAGTTTGCACAAATTGTTTTAAAAATGCACTCAGCCTACAAACATTACTGACGAGTCAAGATCTGCACAAACTGACAGAAACACTAAAGCAGCTGCACATTTTATTCTTATTGTCATGTATGTCCTATTTATCAGGTGACAGAAGAACCAACACAAAGCTCAGAGAGTAATGGTGACACAAGATCACAGGTGAAACTGGATGATGACTTGGTGGTTCATGTAGGCAAGTATATTTCTCCCTTTTGTCTTTAGCAAAGACAAAAAGGGGGAGAAAAGAAACGGGGCAGGGTTCGGTGGTGGAATCATCCATCCCCAAAACCAAATCTACGCCCTTGGATTACAGAATACATGCCCCAAAATGTATTCTGTAACGTAATCCGTTACGTTACTCAATGAGAGTAACATATTCTGAATACTTTGGATTACTTAATATATTATCATGCTTTTTACAACTACATGAATGTACTATTGCTGTGATTTGTTACTATTACTGTAGGCTACTCACCATACCAACACCAACTAGATTTTTAAATCCTAATATAAATGAGTAACAGTAGGTGGACATTAGGTAAGGCTGCAGTTTTTGCAGCGATCTCGTATAGAAACTATTCCGCGTGAATATAAAACAGGTCCGCGGCTCCGAACCGTAGTAAAGGGACCTCTGGCTAATACGTCGGGTTCGTGTCGGGCTCGTAGCTGAAAACTAGCTTTACGTTCTTGTCTGGGTCAACTTTGCTAGCAGAGACAGAGAGAGGCGTTGAAAGGCTGCTCCAACTGAACTTATTGTTTCAGAGGAAAACACGAACACGGTGTACAGTCGAGTCTTAATAGCTTACTTACAACTGGGCTACACTGCCCATGAGGCTACATTCTTTAGGGCTATGCCTGGAACAGTCTGCCTGTTGCTTTTATATTAAATAATTTTTGAACAATAATTGAAAAAAAATTTCTCCACGTCATTATGTGGGCTGCAAGTAGGGTGACATGGGCCGCGAGATTGAGACACCGCCATTAGAGCCTCTTAATGTGTGTTTTTTTGGGGGGTTCTGTCGGCATGGAATTACCAAAAACAGAGAGGGCATAGCCGAACATATGAAACAGGAAAAGACGGCCGTGTAATCCCTTTATTTCAAAAAAGTAACTGTATTCTGAATACCACCATTTTAAATGGTAACTGTAACGGAATACAGTTACTCATATTTTCTATTTTAATACGTAACTTCGGTACATGTATTCTGTTACTCCCCAACACTGAAAATAAATAAAAGAACATTGAAGTTCTTGAGATGTTCAGTGCAATAACACACAAGCTAATCCAAAAGTTAACAGCTCACATCATGACTTATGACCTCAAAGTCTGCCTGGATCTAAATGAGGGAACCATGCAGACCTCATCAGTACAGGGCCTGCTGCAGCACACAAACTAATTTATATCTATACACACACACATATATATATATATATAGATATAAAAATATACATTTGTTTTATTCTTTTTTTTTTTTTTTAATTACCTCTTCATCTGCTTTCAGCTGCACAAACTCAAGTCTCACATATCAGTGACAAACCACAGTTGTGCTGTTGGAGCATCCACAGCCTCTGTGTGAGTGCACTGCAACATCATGACATGAAGAACACTGGACACTTGAACCCGCTTTCAGTCTAACTTTAACTTTTTATCGCCAATAGACAAGTTGGCAAAATGTAACACATGGAGTCAGAAAATAATACTAAAATGTTTAATTATTACTACATTACCTTTGACTAAAACTCTTGTTTGCGAGCAGCTTATTGATCTTGATAAAAACGTGCTGCTTACTTGCGTAAAAACAGTGAAATATAAAAAGTGTTTACTAATTTGTACCAACATGAGAGAGAAATGGATCTGAAACCACTGAAACCAGAGTGTTTGCAGACACACAGATAATGAAGACATGCTGCTCGGAAATGCTAGATACAGATAAAAATGGAGTGTGTGTGTGTTTGTGTGTGTGTGTGTGTGTGTGTGTGTTTGTGTGTGTGTGTGTATCTGTGTGTGTGTGTGTGTGTCTGTGTGTGTGTCTGTGTGTATTGAGCCAAGATTGCAAAACTGTCTAACTGCCTCAGTAATTATGGACCTTATAGTCCTTACAAACACTGTTTCACTAACTTCAGTAAACATTTTACATACATATGTCCCACCGTGAACGCAGCGGTGCACGAGCCACTGCAGTGGAGCTCACGTACAGCTTTGTGGTTCAGACTGTTATCACACACAAACAATCAATGCAGGAGAAATCCCGCGTGCACGTGGTAGATGCCGTCATTTACACAGTGCTTCATGCAGGTGTGATAACGAGACTGTTTGACTGCTGCAGGAGAAGATTGTTGATTTATGTATCTGTGCATTTTCAGATTTTTGTGTTCCAGCTGTTGTATGTTTGTTTTTTCTTACAGGTGCAGCAGTTGGTGATTGTGCATTTCTATTTGGACTCTATTCTTTTATTACATCTTGCACTACGACCCCCATGCACCAATGCCGTGCACCGGGTGTGGTAGGCCTTTGTGTTGCTCAGTGAACGGAGTTGATTCAGCACAGTCCTCCAAGCTATGTGCAGTAAACGTACTATCGTCAAGTAAAAAGATTTTAAAAAATAACGCTAAAAAAATTCATAGTTTTTCATTAAAACATTTTAATTAATTAAAATAAAATATTAAAAAAAACACCAAAATTTAAACTCTACCACCACCAGAAATCGAAAAATAAAAATAATAATAAATGATGATAACATGTATTTATTATGTTGCTCTTTGTTTGATTTCTCTTCTGTTTTTTTTCTCCATACAGGTGATCCAGGTGTTTTGTTTGTTTTTCTTTTTGTTCCTTCCCCCCTTTCTCATCATCTCTTCTGCCCTCTGTTTTTCTTTCTCTCCCTCTCTTTCTTTCCTTCTTTCCTTCTCCCTGTCCTATCCCCCAGTCATGTCTGTCCCGTCTGTAACAACCGATAATAAAATAAAATAAATACACAATTATAATAAAGGTCAATCAAATGGACCAACATGGCATCTTTCTTGGCCTTCAAACAACAATTCTGATGGCTAAAGATCCAAATGGGACAGGCAAAAAAATAAATGAATAAATAAATGATGATAACCATGTGCAGCTTCTCTCGTCTTCCATTTTTCCATGATATGTTTCACTCTACATCAGACACGTGTTAAAGTGTGTTGGCTGCATATTAAGTTCAAAATGCTGATGAGCTCTGATCCAGTTGACTGATATACTCTGCTCTACATCCTGCACTGAAATATGAGGATTGTGTGTTTATTAAAATGTAAAATCATCATGGAGTCATTGACAGAAGAGCATCAACGTTCAGCCTGTTAAATTAGATTTAGATATTTTTATTTCAGAAATGATTCCTAACAAAAATGGAGAATATAAAAACACAATCAAAGCAGTAACGTCCATATTATGAAGTGTTTGCTGTATCAGACAATCATGTTTATTCACAACAATGAAAACAATATAGTGCAGATGAACATGGTGCTGTAATGAATCTGCTCTTAAACACAATAACAAAATACATTTTCCAAGAGAGATGATAATGATTCACATCAGAGTGAAGAACGAATACATTTACAACTGGTTTCTAACATTTATTATAGATCGAACTGATCACTGATAGAAACAGAAGAATATTCAAAATGATACTCTGAGAAATACATGAATGAGATATGGATAAACATCACATCACATAAAACAAAAAAGCACATAATCATTATAACTGAAATAAAATATGAGCAGAAATAAACAAGAATTAAGTCGAAAGATAAAAAAGGCAAAATGTTTAAAATATATAATCATATAAGAGACTGAACCGTCCAGTCAGGTCACAGATTCATATCTACAATAATATTTTTGTTTGTTTTTGTTTTGATTTCTTCACTTCTATGTATTACTATTATTATTATTATTATTATTATTATTATTATTATTATTATTATTGTTATTATTATTATTATTATTATTATTATTATTATTATTATTATTATTATTGTTATTATTATTATTATTATTATTATTATTATTATTATTATTATTATTATTATAAGCATATTAAGTGTGTGTCTGAGCTGAAAGCCGCTCTCCTCTCCTGGTTTTCTGTGTCACACAGACCACAACAACACAAAGCATCACCTGCAGACTGCTGAGCAGTATCCACCTGACTCTGTAGAAGGTCGAGTAAACCCCAAAGGGCTCTCTGTAGATCAGAACAAATGTTTCTGCTGACACACACTCACCTGACTTAAAACCTGCACACACATACTCTCCTGCATCTTCCAGTGAGACATTAGAGATTATCAGGCTGTCATGGGAACAAGTGATTCTATTGTCACTGCAGAACTTAACATCGTACAAAATGTTACCTTCTGTTTGAATCAACTTAATAAAGAACGAAGTACTAGTTTTCCAATCATCAGAGCATCTCATAGTGACTTCATCTCCCTCTGAGAAAACCTTTACTGAAGGTGGACCAAATTTAGGGCACACCAAAAGCCCGTACGCATGTTTTACTTTTTCACCTTCACAGCTGTAGGTACCTGAATCCTTTAACATTAGTGATGGAAGTACCAGCGAGAAGTTTCGACCAATTTCTTGATCAGTATTGTAGGAACCTGCTTCCTTCATCCAAACTGGGGGCTGGTCATGAATGGGGTCCATGAAGGGACACTCCAGCACAGCTGTGTCTCCCTCTGAAGCATAACGAGGCTTTATTTCTTTGATCAAACGTACAGAGTAAGTGCTCACACACTGCTGTTGGTTCATCACCAGGCAGATGTAAGACGTTTGTTGTTGATTGAAGACATGAAGAAGTGATGTGTTTTTCACCTCCAGGAAACTTTCTTGGACTTTATTCACCTTCAAAAATATGTCTTTGAAACTACTCAGCATGGCTTGTCGCCACTTACTGTCATGTCTGATCCAACGCACCGTCAGATTCTCACCTGCTCCTTTACATTGTACGTCTACAGTGGCATCAGGACTTGTGATATATTCTTCCCTCCTTACTGTCTTACACACAGTCAGGCTGATGTTTCTCTCATATGTCACGCTGCCCTGAGTCCAGCACACTTCTTGGTACAGTCCAGAGTCTGAGTGGGTCAGGTTGTTGAGAGTAAATGAAGGAGAACCATGAAATGTCTCAGGAAATGAGAGTCGTCCTGTCAGGTCTTCATGTACTGTGAAGTTTCTGTTCCAGGGGTCAGAGATGTTCCACAGGACCAGAGTATCTTCACCAACACGTCTGGAGGTGATGCAGGAGCTGTTTTGATCTGGGAGCTTGAACTGTAAAGAGCGTCCTTCTTCTTTTATGACGATAAATTCTTCTGCATGAATGTTGCTGATGAGAGTGAACAGCAGGGAGAAGCAGAGCTGTGCGACTGCAGCCATCCTGCTCAGAGGTCTCGTGGTGAGTGTCGTACAAGCACTGACACTGCTCGCTTCACGAGCTTCCTGTTTGTGGTTGGAGGAGGAACGCCACTTCTTTATCACATCATCAAGGAACACTTTGAAGCATTTGGCTCGATATCAGTGCCGTATATCTGCTTTCACTCTTCACAGGCCAAAGTGTGGACACGTTTTTTTTATACTTCGTTGCATGGGTCCAGGGGTATCAAACATGTGGTCTGGAGCAGAGAACCGGCCAGTCACAGTGTCCAATCTGAACCATTACAAATGAGATCATGTCAGCTTTACCACACAGCCATGAATATTATGAAAATGTAAAAGTCCTTTCTAAACTATTTTTTCACAAAAACAACTAAAAAATGTTGTTTCTTATGTGATCCTTCATAAAACATCACATATTTTCCAACATAATTCAGGGTTTGGTTTGGTCTAAGTAAGCAGAGAAGTCCAGGCATCCAGTTTCCATGCAGATGTTTACATGAAGCTCATCATCTGATGATGAAACTTACTTTGTACCCAAGCAGCCCAACCAGAAATTGAAAGTGTACATGCATCAAGGGACGGAGCGCATCCCGTCAATAGGTCCAAAGTGCAATCGAGGCTAATCCCATGATCTTCTTATTTTCTTGTAGACCGAAGTTGAAAATCTGGCAGTATTTATTTTTGTGATTTTTTTCCACTCTCAGCTGTCCTTCTCCTGTATTTGGGCCTGTTTGTTAATTTATTTCAATCATGTAAACAATATACAGGTACATTTAGCAAAGAAAATCTGAGAAAAAATACTATACAAAATAAAGTTAATACATTTCAATATTGCTTCTGTTCTGATTCAGTTACATGTCGAAAGGGAGAGGGAAGAAGTAAACACTTATTTAATCCCACCCCTTTGCCATAAGTTATCAGTCAATATTTAGTCACTTACTGATATAATCTGTAATAAAAATAGTGAACAGATTTCTGATATAATATATACTATAATATCACATCATGAAGTTTTCTAAATAGTGACATTCACTTAATTTCAACATTTTCCCTTTTCTTTATAGCTCAAGAAGATCATATCTTTATAACTCTTTTTAAACTGTTTTATGTTTGGATATTGCTTCAATTTCATATTCAAACTGTTCCACAGCTTCACTCCATGCACAGAAACACAAAAGCTTTTTCCTGTTGTACGTACCTTCCCTGTTTTGAAGTTACAAAAACCCCTTAAATTATAACTTACTCTGAATATAATCTGGCAGTTCTTTATTTTTTGCTTTGAATATAATTTGCGCTGTTTGGAATTTCACTAGATCAGCAAATTTCAATATTTCAGACTGCAAAAATAGTGAGTTTGCGTGTTCCCTGTAACCTGCATTGTGGATGATTCGAACTGCTTTTTTTTGTTGAAGAGTAAAAAGTGAAAGTAATGTGGTTTAATAGTTGTTGCCCCAGACCTCTGCACAAAAGCTTAAGTATGGTGAAACCAGTGAACAGTAGAGAATATGAAGTGATGTCCCGTGTGATACCTGCTTTGCCTTGTTTAGTATTGCAATGCTTCGTGATACTTTGGAATGAATATATCTTACGTGAGCTCTCCAGTTTTTCATCTATTATTACCCCCAGAAATTTATTTTCCCTGACTCTTTCAATATCAACACCATTTAGTTTAATCTTAGCATTGTATTTAAAGTACTATTTCCAAATAACATCATTTTAGTTTTATTCAAATTTAATGATAATTTGTTTTTATCAAGCCAGAACTTCACTTTACTTATTTCATTAGTCATATCATCCAATAAATTCTGCAGATCATCACCAGAGCAGAAGATGTTTGTATCGTCAGCAAAGAGAGCCATTTTTAATACCTTGGACACTTTACAGATGTTGTTAATGTTTAAGTTGAAGAATTTTGGGCCCAAAACTGAGCCTTGGGGTACACCACAAGCAATGTCCATACATAAGGAGCAACCACCATTTAATTTCACAAACTGCTTACTTAAATAATTCAGGACCCAATTTAAAACTACCCCTTTGACACCATAACGTTCCAGTTTTCTTATTAATATATTGTGATCTATAGTGTCAAATGCCTTTGTCAAGTCTTTGAATAACCCAGCCACATATTGATTTTTGTCTATGGAATTTGTGATGTATTCTATTGAATTCTGCTTGATCCGTACTCTCAGTGAGTAGTTTATGTTTATCTATAAATTTGTCCAGTTGGTTGTTAAACAGTTTTTCAAGAATTTCTGAGAATTGAGGTAGAAAAGAGACCGGCCTGCAGTTTATGAAATGGTGTTTGTTGCCAGATTTGTATAGGGGTATCACTTTTGCTATTTTCATTCTGTCTGGAAATCGACTAGTTTGAAATGATAAATTACAGATGTACGTAAACGGTTTTATAATAGCCTTACTATATCTTTTAACCACTATCATATCAATATCAATTGGGTTCTAGCTTGAGTGAATGCTGGTGCGCCTGGCTACCGCTACTCACCGGTACATTTTCGATTATTTAGATTATTTGGATTCAGATTTGAATGAACAGGGACATTCACACTCAGGACCAGATTGATCTCTGCCAGGGATTGATTTGCAACGCTTGTCCTCAACATCTGCTATTTCAGCTGAATGTGCTCTGACGTCTTCTTCTCAGTGAGCTGCACTAGCTTAACTGTTTGAGCTATTTTAGCCTACCTGTTCGTCGCTCCGGCTGGCTCGGCTCCTTTTCCTCCACATAATCGAAGATGTGGCCCAAGATGTTCCTGAGCTGGTCGGCACTATTATGGATTCTCCTGACGCTCGTCTACCATCCTATGGCTGGTCTGCTCCGCTATACAGCCGCTGAGCTCCTGCACCTTTGCGAGCAGCTGTCGCTCCCGTCGCCGGCGGAGCTCCACTACCACCCAGACATCACTTTCCAGCCTCGCCGGAGATACATCCATCGCGGGTCCCGCATGATTTTCCATAACTCCAATGGAACTAAATCGTTTTGGTCTGCTACTCGCCGCCCTCGCAGGAACCCTGATCGGACTGTCAACCACCAATCTCTAGCCCACCTGCCCAGGGCGCCGACCGCGATTAGCAAAAAAGAAAATACTCCACTCAGTTTCGGTCTTCTAAACATTCGCTCACTGACAAATAAGGGGCCTCTCATCCAAGACCTCCTATCTGACCGTAAGTTTGACTTTTTCTGCTAAACTGAAACCTGGCAACAACCTGATGACTTTTCTCAGCTAAATGAATCCACTCCTCCGGGGTTTGTTTACCTTTCTAAACCTCGCTGCATAGGTCGTGGGGGTGGTCTCGCGATCTTCTTTCGCTAGCATTTGAATGTCCCACCAGTTAATCTTGATACCTTTAGTTCCCGTGAGTGCCTTGCATGTGAGCTGACTGGACCCATTCCCACCATCATACACTGTAAAACCTAATAAGTTCAAAGAACTCAAAAATTGTTGTGTAACAGATTACACAACAATTTTTGAGTGATGTTTTTAAAAGTTTTAAGTTTAACTAAAATAAAAATTATATTTGCAGTTGCCTTAAATTACCTCAATGTTAACTCATAAATGTTGATATTCCTCAACTTATAATTAGGGAGTAATAAACTCAAAATGTTCAATATTATTCAACTTAATTAAGGTGTGAAATACACTCAAAATATTTTACATATTGCAACTCATACGATGTGGGAAATAAACTCAAACTTTTTCATATTTTCTAACTTATAATATGGGAAATAACACTTAAAATCTTCAATATTTTTAAAATACTGTGGGAAATACACTTACAAATAATTCTAAACTGTTTGCCCAGTAAATTATAATCAGCTAAAAGTGTTAGAAAACATGAAAGTAACAACACTAACAATTTAACAACTTTTTATTAAACACAATGTGCTTTTAAAAAGGCACAAACAGAGCTCACTCATAAAAAAGTGCTTCATAAATAAAACAAGAGAAAAAGACTTCAAGGGTCTCCATCTCAATTCTAAAATTCAATAACATTTTCAGTATTAACAGCAGTTACAGCTATTAGAACATTGAGGCATTTAACACTTACTGTACCTTGACAGCTGCAGCTCACTTTCTTTTTTAAAAATACATAAAAAACAGTACTGGTTTCCACTGCTGTACTTATAGGGAACAAACATCAAGGCAGTGCATTTATGTATTAGGCAACAGAACATTAAACATGAATAGTGCATAAACTGAACAGTCATTCATCTTAAATGTGAGGTAGAAAAGCCAAATGATTAGGAAAAAAACAAACAAAAAAAGCTTCCTCAATACTCAGCTCAACAAGTAGTCCATTCTGAGTGATTCACTCATTGAACAAATCATTCTTCAGCGTCAGTAGACGCCCTTTCAGTGGTTTGTTGTCCTCAAGGCACATCATAACCTTCTGGATAAATGTGAATGTAAGCTCAAGTTTCTTTGGGTATTGTAGGTCTAGTGCATAGATGTACCCAAAGAGCAGGAGAAATGACTCAGCCAGATTTGTGGGACCATTCACAAGTATTTCATCCTCAACGACAATGCAGATGCTTTCGGGACTGAAGAGGGCCGAATCAGTAGTGTCATCCGTGACAATTGTCAGCAGAGCCACAGGAGTGTCAGTGAGGTCTGGACCATCTGCTGACTGCAAAACAAAAATAATACAAGAATGAGTTCAGCCCCACAAGGACACAAATCATGCTATTGATTAGAGGTGTGAATCTTCATAAGTCGCACGTTTCTTTTAGGATTATAATGTCAACGATTTAATTTGATATGGCGATACATCATGATGCATTACAATAATCTTATTTTGGGTTTGGTTTCAAAACATATGTTTAAATAAATGTTTTCAATAATAAATATATGCCAAGATATTTGTTTTTGTTATTTACCATGTGTGTTGGCTGTGTGAAGTTACACAAAGGACATATAAAACAACCACATGCTCCTTCAGTTGCATCAACTCTATGTGAATCATTATGTGATCTTGACAGATGAGCTTTCATTGCCTCGAATGATGGAAAAGTACAAATGCAACTGTCATAGAGACATGGCAGGGGGGACACTCGTGAATATTGGGTATGCAATACAGTGTAGTGCCAAAATAATTGTCCCCGAGTATTTGAAGTTGCAGAACACAACTTGCATTTCCACTCCATTGGGCCAACTTCACCCCTGCAATTAAAATATTTGCAATTAAAGTCAAAACCATTTCAGCCCTGTTTGCACTTTTGGCTTTTCAAAATGCACTGTTTACATGCATTGTACTTAAAATGCGTGTAAATTTTTAAATTAGGTGGAACATAATTATGCCAACAAGTTCACACAGTAATTTAATTTTGTCTGTTCTGTTGCAAAAAAAATCTAAAAATTTTGAATAACTCAGGGCAAAATTCTCTAGTTTCTTTGTATTTATTTTTTATTTAAATTAGGACACAAATTATAAAACTCACCCACTGACAACTGGTGAAATGTTGACTCTCTGTAGCGCTCTTTGCAGTCTGATATCTGTAAACAATATGTGCACAAAGACGACTTATTAATGTTCAAAAACATTTTTTGCACAGCACACACACGTAGTCAGCTGATCTCATCTGATGCAGATCTGCTCCTTGATCAAGTGACATTTGTCCGGATTTTTGGCACCAGTGACGTCGAATCAGCACCGCAGCTGGATGGCCCGATTTACATACCCAGCACAGCTGATACTCACCACAATAATTTACTAAGATTATATGCACTCCTGTTATTAAGTCCAGTTCAGTCTGTTAATGTTAACCGTTTCAAACTAATGTTAATAGGTGTGTTGCTAAGCTTAATAACTTAAATAACAAACTTGAAATTTACCCGTCCTATTTTCCCCTTTGTTTTTTCTCTGTGCTTTGTGTTTGCGCGTGCGCAGTGTGAGAAACTGCGGTGACACCCTCACGACGGTCGCGTGGATTTCATTACAGGTTAGGGAGTATTTGTGATCCGCACAGTCTGCATCAATGATTCTTTCTTAGCCTGGGAGCAGAACGCGGCTCTTTATTTTCATTTCATTTCAATTTATCTAGCAAAGATCGATAGGGTCTGGCTTAAAGGTGTCAAGGAGGCGCCTCAGTCTGGCTGGTTGAGCCTTGTCGAATTAGCGCGAACAATTTAGCTGAACTTCGTTCGTAGCACCGAGTTCGACCAGTGTGTAATGTTAGGCTGAATCAGGCGATGCATTTTTCCGCAAGCCTTGACTTGTAGAGCTCGCTTAGTGGAATACCCCTCTAAACTGTTAAAAGGATTTCGAGATTATCTCACAACCACACATTTGAGACTACGAAAAAATACAAACATGTGCCTAATTACCATCATGCTAACACACTCATGTTGTTTATTATTGTTCGCTTCATGCTAGCACACACACATAGCTCAACAGCGTAAACTACTGACTGTGTAACAGGGACACTTATTGAAATAAGTATACTCACAATACGCACGTGCATTACCGGCGGATACGACAACCGGTAGAAACGGACAGTAGAAAGTTTTAGTAGAAAGTTCAAACGCATGGAGCTAGAACTGCCACCGTCAACTTCCCGGGCAAGAATACAATGCATTATGGGAAATGTTGCCCCCCACGGAAAACCGCCAAAACGTTACACCGTACTAATTTGAAATAACATTACGTATTTGTCACATTCGAAAACTTCTAAAATTACAATTACTTGGATTCAAATTTATTTATAACAAACATTCACTGTGCACAAAGTACGACTATATTTCCAGTAAAAAATAAAAAAGAATGTTTATCGAAATTAAATTTAAACAAAACAAAAACACGTTAGACTTACCAAATTTAGGGCAGTTGATGAAAAAAAAATAAGGTGGTGGTCGTGGTGGGTTGAAGTTGCGGACTCTTAATCCACACGGGCTGGCCAAATCTTCCCCGCATCAAGGTAAATTCAAGATGGCTGACTCAGCTTTCCTGAGGGAGCGACAAGACTCCACCCACCAGAACGTCACTAATATATGCTTCTTAAACTTTTTGAGCGTTCCAAACAAATTAGCTAAAAAATATTGAGCCCTATTCAATTAAAGTTGCATAAAAGCCAACAGAGCTCAATACTTTATAGTTTGCTCAACTACAAAACAACATTTGAGTGTTATGAGCTTATTAGTTATGAGCTAGAACAACTGTTAGGGATTACAGTGTAGCTACTGTATACCGCCCCCCTAAACCTAACCCTGTCTTCCTCAGTGACTTTGCTAATCTACTAACCCATCTTTCATCTCTCTCCCCAAATGTGATCTTGGTGGGAAATTTCAACATTCATATGGATAATAATGACCGTCTGCTCACCAGAGACTTTTCCTCCTGTCTCGAAGGCTCTGAATTTAAACAATTTATCGACTTTGCCATTCACTCTAAAGGACACACCCTGGACTTGGTCTGCTGTTCTGGTCTTACTCCCTCGAATCTTTCTGCTGCTGAAATCCCCATAACTGACCACTTCCTCCTTTCATTTAACCTCACTCTCTGCTGCTCTTCTACCAAGCCAACCCGTCTCATCACGTTCCGCAACATCAACAACATTGATATGAACATTCTCACTACCAGTTTGGACAATGTTCAGATTCCGGACTCCTATTCTACTCCTGATGATTTCTTGTTGTATTATAATAATTGTCTACGCATTGTCCTTGATTCTCTGGCTCCTGTAAAAACCCACTCTGTTTCCTTTGCTCACTCTGCTGCCTAGTTTACCTCTGACCTCCGAGCATTGAAGGCCAAAGCTCGGCAGCTAGAGCGTAAATATTAGAAATCTTGTCTAGTCTTGTTACCTCCTGTATTGACTACTGCAATTCTCTTTTGCATGGTCTCCCCCAAAAATCCCTCCATAAGCTTCAACTGGTTCAGAGCTCTGCTGCTCGCATTATCACCAGAACTCCTCCTACCAGCACATCACCCTGTTCTTCAGGAACTTCACTGGCTCTCTGTGAAATTCCAGATAATATTCAAACTTCTTCTGCTCACCTTCAAGGCCATTCATAACCTCGCTCCTCCTTACTTTTCTGACCTGTTAAGCAGTACCTGTTCTGCCCGTTGACTTCGTTCTTCTTCTATCCAGCTTGCTGTGCCTTCTTTCCGCCTCACCACCATGGGAAGCAGAGCTTTCAGCTGCTCTGCTCCCAGACTGTGGAGCTCTCTACCCCCAAATATAAGAAACATTGGTTCTCTCCCCCATGTTTAAATCCCAACTCAAAACCCATCTGTTCAAATCTGCATATTCACTGTGAATCCACTGTTAGTTAATTTTATCCTGTGCTTTTTGTTTTATTGTTCTTATTTTGACATTGTTTTATTATGTTTTGATCCTATTGTAAAGTGTCCTTGGGTGACTTGAAAGGCGCTCATAAATAAAATTTATTATTATTATTATTAATATCAGTACAATCCAAAGATTGCCACAACCTCCATATTATATTCTTCACGGTCATTACAAATTAAATACTTGGGATAGTTCTCTTGTCCAGCCCCACATTTTATAACACTGTTCAGTATTTCCCATAAACTTTTAATATTATTTCTATTTATATCTAATTGCTTCTTATAGTATTCTTTTTTACTATATTTAAGTATATTAATTAACTTATTTTTACATCTTTTGTATCTGATTTCAGCATCTTCAGTTCTCTTTCTTAAGAAATCTCTGTATAGTGCATTTTTCTTTATAGATGCATTTTGCAGACCTTTTCTTATCCATGGACAGCCCATATATTTATGTTTCCTACTATATTGCTTTATTGGACAGTTGGTATTATACAATAATGTAAATATTCTAAGGAATTCATTATACGCACTATGAACGTCTTGTTTCTGATATATTTCACCCTAGTTCGGTTTCATTAAATCTTTGTGCATTCACTCTTTCTTCTGTTCTTGCTTGTCTGTACTCTTTTTTACTGTCCACTTTATTGATCTTGTAATTCCTATCATAGATGGTAAAAATTGGAAGATGGTCACTTATGTCTTTAATCAGGAGTCCACTTACAGTCTTATTTTTAATGTCATTTGTAAAAATGTTGTCTATGAGAGTTGCACAATGTGATGTGATCCTGGTAGTCTAGTAATTTTTCTGCATTTTGGATGTGAAGGAGCTTTACCTCCACAAGTTCAAGGATACTTTTCTGCTGCAACCTGATAGTGGAAATTTCCTCCATTAAGAAGTAAAGAGACCTTTTAATGTCCCCGACTTCCTCAGCTGACGGAGTCCTCTTCAGCCCCATTGTATCTGGTTCCACTGGTAGTAGGTTCAGTCAGCTGTTTCCTCGGTCAGCTGTTAGCTTTCTCAGCTGTTAGCCTGGTAGCTTGTTGGCTAGCCTGCAATTACCTCTTTAAATTTGATAATCCAGTCCAATATCCTGTATCAGAGTCATACAGTTATAACAGTCATGATTGTGTTTTTGAATGGATGTCCAAGGTGTAGTTTATACACTGGAGTAAGTATCTTGTTTGCACTAAAGAGGTTTGATATTAATGTCATAGACGGCTGTAATGCAGACACCCAAAATGCAGACGGAGACGGGAAACTCAAAAACACTGAAAGGCAAATAATGCAAAACTTTACTGGGACATATATAAACTAAACATACGAAGAGGCACACAGGGGAAACGCACAGCCATGAGGGAGAATGCAACACTATACTTAGGGAGACAGCGGCAAACACAAAGTACAATGACGAGGGAACAGAAAACACATAAGGAACGCAAGACTGACACATGAGTTTGACAAAGAAGTGGAGGAAAGGTAGATTAGAGGGAGCGAGGGAACGAGAGGAGACATGAGAAACATAACAGGCAGGGGGGAAGCGAGTGAAACATGAGGAGGGAAGCAAGACACAATAACTCACAACATATATAAACACAGACACACACAGAGACACAGAGGCCAAAGACACAAGAGGGAATCTGATCATCAAGACGCTAAACAGGGAATATAAGAAACTCAAAACAGAATAACTAAGACTACAAATGAACCAGAGTATGAACTATGATACAAAGTAACACTAAAACATGTGGTGGCAGATTTCTTTTCTCATGTATTAATCACATATTTAATCATATCACATTAGTTATAGTAATATCACTTTCTCACTTTACTATAGTAAGAGCACTCCTGTCACTAGTTTACATGCATGTGGAAAGTTAACACAGTGAGGCCGTTGTAATGGGAGACGTTAAACAGATAGTGAGACTCCTTCTGCTTATCAGGGATGTAAATCCTTAGGTGATGGCTAAGCAGAAAACAAGGTCATAATTCTCTCTGTGAGGGAGGAGGTATAGCCCCCCCCCATGAGAGGGGCCAACATGTAAGAGTTTGAGGATGTTCTTTGTCTGTGTGTCTGTATATAAGATGTAAGGGTGGTGGCCACATTTCAGAGATGGTCCTGGTGTGTCACTGGGATGCTCTCTCCACATTGTGTTTATTAAACCCACTTCAAATCAAGCTCACTGGGTGTGTTGCAGGTTATTGTTAACATTTCCACGACAATTTGGCGTCACGAACAGGATTCCTCACGTGAGTTTCGCTGAATCGCAGGTATGCGGTGACTGGCCATCCTGGGGGAAAATTGTCCCAGTCCAACCGTTCTTTTGTTTTCAAAACAGGGGGAACCGCTAGAGGCCTTCAGCGACTCACACATGCAGGAATTTAACGAACTATGAGGAAAGAAATGGGAAAAGAATCTGCAACGGTGAGCTGTTTTGATTTGGGGGGAGTTTTCAAGCGGACCACAAAAAGGGAAAACCTCAAAAAAACGACGCCTAAATTATGGATTGTCGTGGGAAGGACTTTTCTGTCCTTGGGAAGGACTCTTCTGTCTTTGGGTTTATGGTTTTTAGCACTTTTTACCGAAGCAAAGGCTGCAGAGGGGACGCCCGGCTGCAATGGGTGCTGAGCTCAGCAAAGCGGCTACAGGAGCCGTGGGGAGGTTGTGTCCCTGGAGGTGGTCTGGGTGAAAACTCCAAATGGGTGAAGTATGTGTTGTGTAAGAGAAAGATGTTGACAGGAATAAGAGTTTTGTTTGTTTGTTTGTAGTTTTTTTTTTAAGTTGTAGTTGCTTTTGTTGTTTTCTTTTTCTTTCTTTTTTTTTGTTTTTGTTTTGGATGGACCACTGGGAGGGAAACCTCAGGAATACGACACCTAATTTCAGGACTGTTGTGGGAAGGACTCTGTCCTTAGTTTATGGTGTTTAACACTTTTGCACCATAAGGAAAAGGCTGGACAGCGAACACGCTTGTCCACAAAGCTGAGATCAGCAGTACGGCCACCTCCAGGTGGTCCGGGCAAATCCAGGTTTTGATTGGATGATTTTTTTTCTCTTTCAGAAATATGGGAAAGAATACGTACAGTCTGAAGTGTGTAGAAACTGAGGAATGCAGTTTCATTTGGTTTTCGCTCGCTCTGTGGTATAGTATCACTTCCTGTTCCTGCTCAAACACAGTGGTGTTTCTGAGTAGCTTATTTGCTTAGTAGTTTAATTAACAACTTTTAAATACATTCTTTTTTCATAGTATAATCTTCACGTGCTTCATCCGAAGCACACTTTCTGTGTACTCACTACCTAATTTATAGCCAAAGTATTCACTCACTGTCTCTGTACTGTTTCGCTAGCTTAGCTCGTAGCCGACTCGTTAGCACCATGGCTACTTCACCTGTCCCTTCTGCACTTTCTTGCTCATTGTGTCAGATGTTTAGTTACTCCTCGGCCTCCTTTAGCAGTAATGATATCTGTAACAAATGTAGCATATTTGCAGCTCTGGAGGCCAGGATTACTGATCTGGAGACTCGGCTTCGCACCCTTCACTCACCCTTAGCTAGCCAGGCCCCTGTAGCTGGTGCAGCCGAAGATAGCGTAGGCCCCGCTAGCTGTTCCCCGGCAGATCCCAAGCAGCTGCGGAAAGAGGGCGGCTGGGTAACGGTGAGGAGGAAGCATAGTCCTAAACAGATGCCCCAGGTACACCACCAACCCGTTCATGTGTCTAACCGTTTTTCCCCACTCGGTGACACACCCGCTGGGGGTCAAACTCTGGTAACTGGTGATTCTGTTCTCAGAGATGTGAAGCTAGAGACACCGGCAACCATAGTCAATTGTCTTCCAGGGGCCAGAGCAGGCGACATTGAAGGAAATTTAAAACTGCTGGCTAAGGGTAAACGTAAATTCAGTAAAATCATAATTCACGTCGGCAGTAATGACACCCGGTTACGCCAATCGGAGGTCACTAAAATCAATATTGAATCGGTGTGCAACTTTGCCAAAACAATGTCGGACTCTGTAGTTTTCTCTGGTCCCCTCCCCAATCAGACCAGGAGTGACATGTTTAGCCGCATGTTCTCCTTAAATTGCTGGCTGTCTGAGTGGTGTCCCAGAAATGATGTGGGCTTCATAGATAATTGGCAAACCTTCTGGAGGAAACCTGGTCTTGTTAGGAGAGATGGCATCCATCCCACTTTGGATGGAGCAGCTCTCATTTCTAGAAATATGGACAAATTTATAAAACCCCTCAAAATATGACTATCCAGAGTTGGGACCAGGAAGCAGAGTTGCAGTCTTACACGCCTCTCTGCAGCTTCCCTCCTCCTGCTACCCCCCCAAAAACCCATCTCCATAGAGACTGTGTCTGCTTCCAAAAAGACAAAAAACAAACTAAAAACCAGCAACAAACAACTTAAACATTTACAAAGAAAGAACAATACAGCATCCACATCTGAACCAAAGAGTAAAACAGTGAAATGTGGATTATTAAATATTAGGTCTCTCTCCTCCAAGTCTCTGTTAGTACATGACTTAATAATTGATCAACAAATTGATTTACTCTGCCTTACAGAAACCTGGTTGCAGCAGGATGATTATGTTAGTTTAAATGAATCAACACCCCCGAGTCATTCTAACTACCAGAAGTCTCGAAGCACAGGTCGAGGGGGCGGTGTGGCAGCAATTTTTCACACCAGTCTATTAATTAATGAAAGACCAAGACAGACTTTTAATTCATTTGAAAGCCTGATGCTTAACATTGTCCACCCCAGCTGTGAAACTCAGAAACCAGTCTTACTTGTTATCATCTACCGTCCACCTGGGCCTTACACAGAGTTTCTGTCTGATTTCTCAGACTTTATATTTAATTTAGTTCTGAGCTCAGATAAAATAATTATTGTGGGTGATTTTAACATCCACGTAGATGCTAAAAATGACAGCCTCAACATGGCATTTAATCTGTTATTAGACTCAATTGGTTTCTCTCAAATTGTAAAAGAACCCACCCACCACTTTAATCACACTCTAGATCTTGTTTTAACATATGGCATAGAAACTGAACATTTAACAGTGTTTCCTGAAAACCCTCTCCTGTCTGATTATTTCTTGATAACATTTACATTTACAATAATTGATTACGCAGCAGTGGAGAGTGGACTTTATCAAAGTAGATGTCTTTCTGAAAGCGCTGTAACTAAGTTTAAGAATATAATCCAGCCACTGTTATCATCGTCAATGCCCTGTACCAACACAGAGCAGAGCAGCTATCTGAACGCTACCCCAACAGAGGTCGATTATCTTGTTAATAATTTCACCTCCTCACTACGTACGACTCTGGATACTGTAGCTCCAGTGAAAACTAAGGTCTCTAATCAGAAGTACCTGACTCCGTGGTATAATTCTCAAACACGTACCGTAAAGCAGATGACTCGTAATCTGGAGAGGAAATGGCGTGTCACAAATTTAGAGGATCATCATTTAGCCTGGAGAAATAGTTTGCTGCTTTATAAGAAAGCCCTCCGCAAAGCCAGAACAGCTTACTACTCATCACTGATTGAAGAAAATAAGAACAACCCCAGGTTTCTCTTCAGCACTGTAGCCAGGCTGACAAAAAGTCAGAGCTCTTTTGAGCCAACCATCCCTTTAACATTAACTAGTGATGACTTCATGAACTTCTTCACAAATAAAATTTTTATCATTAGAGAAAAAATTACCAATAATCATCCCACAGATGTAATATTATCTACAGCTACTCTTAGTACCATTGATGTTAAGTTAGACTCTTTTTCTCCAATTGATCTTTCTGAGTTAACTTCAATAATTACTTCCTCCAAACCATCAACGTGTCTTTTAGACCCCATTCCTACAAAACTGCTCAAAGAAGTCCCGCCATTGATTAATTCTTCGATCTTAAATATGATCAACCTATCTCTAATAATCGGCTATGTACCACAGGCCTTCAAGGTGGCTGTAGTTAAACCTTTACTCAAAAAGCCATCTCTAGACCCAGCAGTCTTAGCTAATTATAGGCAAATCTCCAACCTTCCTTTCATATCAAAAATCCTTGAAAAAGTAGTTGTCAAACATCTAACAGATCATCTGCAGAGGAATGGTTTATTTGAAGAGTTTCAGTCAGGTTTCAGAGTTCATCACAGCACAGAAACAGCTTTAGTGAAGGTTACAAATGATCTTCTTGTGACCTCTGACAGTGGACTCATCTCTGTGCTTGTCCTTCTTGACCTTAGTGCAGCATTCGATACTGTTGACCATAATATCCTATTAGAGCGATTAGAACATGCTGTAGGTATTACAGGTATTGCACTGCAGTGGTTTGTATCATCTAATAGACTCCAATTTGTGCATGTAAATGGAGAGTCTTCTTCACACACTGAGGTTAATTATGGAGTTCCAAAGGGTTCAGTGCTAGGACCAATTCTGTTTACATTATACATGCATCCCCTAGGCAGCATCATTAGAAGACATAGCATACATTTTCACTGCTAGGCAGATGACACCCAGCTCTATCTGTCCATGAAGCCAGATAACACACACCAATTAGTTAAACTGCAGGAATGTCTTAAAGACATAAAGACCTGGATGGCCACTAACTTTCTGCTTCTTAATTCAGATAAAACTGAGGTCATTGTACTCGGCGCTGAAAAGATTAGAAATATGGTATCTAACCAGATTCTTACTCTGGATGGCATTACCTTGGCCTCCAGTAACACTGTGAGGAACCTTGGAGTCATTTTTGACCAGGATATGTCCTTCAACGCACATATTAAACAAATATGTAAGACTGCGTTCTTCCATTTGCGCAACATCTCTAAAATTAGAAATATCCTGTCTCAGAGTGACGCTGAAAAACTAGTTCATGCATTTATTACTTCCAGGCTGGACTACTGCAATTCATTATTATCAGGATGTCCAAAAAACTCACTGAAAAGCCTTCAGCTAATCCAAAATGCTGCAGCAAGAGTCCTGACAGGGACTAGAAAGAGAGAGCAGATTTCTCCTGTTTTGGCTTCCCTTCATTGGCTTCCTGTTAAATCCAGAATTGAATTCAAAATCCTGCTCCTCACATACAAGGTCTTAAATAATCAGGCCCCATCTTATCTTAATGACCTTGTAGTACCATATCACCCTATTAGAGCACTTCGCTCCCGCTCTGCAGGCCTACTTGTTGTTCCTAGAGTATTTAAAAGTAGAATGGGAGGCAGAGCCTTCAGTTTTCAGGCCCCTCTTCTGTGGAACCAGCTTCCAGTTTGGATTCGGGAGACAGACACTATCTCTACTTTTAAGATTAGGCTTAAAACTTTCCTTTTTGCTAAAGCATATAGTTAGGGCTGGACCAGGTGACCCTGAATCCTCCCTTAGTTATGCTGCAATAGATGTAGGCTGCCGGGGGATTCCCATGATGCATTGAGTTTTTCCTTTCCAGTCACCTTTCTCGCTCACTATGTATTAACAGACCTCTCTGTATTGAATCATATCTGTTATTAATCTCTGTCTCTCTTCCACAGCATGTCTTTTATCCTGTCTTCCTTCTCTCACCCCAACCGGTCGCAGCAGATGGCCGCCCCTCCCTGAGCCTGGTTCTGCCGGAGGTTTCTTCCTGTTAAAAGGGAGTTTTTCCTTCCCACTGTCGCCAAAGTGCTTGCTCATCGGGGGTCATATGATTGTTGGGTTTTTCTCTGTATCTATGAAGCGCCTTGAGGCGACTTTTGTTGTGATTTGGCGCTATATAAATAAAATTGAATTGAATCCCTAATTTAAATATAAGACTTGTATTTAATATTTTAATGAAAAACGGCTTCCTGATGTTTCGAACCCTGAACTGTAACCATCTCCAGCTGCTGCTTGTTCGTGTGTCCCTGTGCCTTCAGTTTGTATTCAATAAGCGGCTCTATAGAGTTGAGTTAGGCTGACTGACTTTGTTATAATATCCCATTTCTTTATCTTGATAAACTCTTCGGTTGCTTTTGCTTTGGCCCATTATCCAATCATGTTCGCTCTCAATCATCAGAATTCACACGACGTCTATCAGCAGTAACACAGATACCTGAAAGCCCTGAATTAAAGCTGAAGATCTGCACTTCAATCATATATTCAGTGTTTGTCAGTTGATTTTAAATCAAAGTCAACTGTCATTGACAAACAAACTGTGCATCTAATTGTATATAAACATGCACCTGCAGCAGAGCATGTTTAATGCATTGGTTATTAGACACAGTGTGTGTTTTCTGTCTCATACAGGCTCAGTTAGGCCTTACTGAGGCGGAGCTGAAGGAGCTCATCAGTGAGAGAGAGAGAAAAGTGGAGGAGGTGCACAGCTCGCTGCGAGAGATAAAGGTGAGTGATGTGGTGTCAACACGACTGCAGGATCGTATGTGTTTATTCCTCTTACACGTGCACTTTGTTTGTTTGTTTTGTTAAGATAGCATGCTACATTGTTCCAGAAGCCAATCAGAGAGCAGAGATCTTTAGCTGACACTTAAAAACTGTTTGTATTCATGTGGCCGAGCTGCTCATGTTTAATGAAATCAGAAAAGAAAATGACAGAATAGATACACTTTCGTTTGTCACATTTTGCATTTATGTTTGTCTCTGAATTCTTCTTTTCTACTTTTCCGCTGGTTGCTGTTCGTGCTTTAATCAGGATACTGCAGAGAGAGAGACGGATGGAGCCGTTTGTGCTTTTTCCAAGCTGATCTCCAGCGTGGAGCACTGCCAAGCTGAAGTCTTGGAGGTGACCAACTACAGAGACAATCATACTGCACACACTATTTTTGTCTCAAAGCAGACGAGACATTTGTAGGCATGTGTTCACCCACAGAAAGGGTGAACACACCCTTTCTGTGGCACCCAGGTGATAGAGATGACTCTTCGAGCGGCAGAGCGCAGAGCTCAGAGCGTGCTGAGAGAGTTGGAAGAAGAAATAGCTGAGCTCAAACGCAGGAGCTCAGCACTGAGTCAGCTGGCTCTGTCTGAGGACTACATCTTCTTTCTCAAGGTATGAAGAAATAATGAAATGAGGCACCAGATAAAATAATACAGACGTAATCAGAGATGGGCATTATGGGTATTACAGTAACCCGTTACTGTAGTCCGATTACTTTTTTCAAGTAACGAGTAAAGTAAGGGATTACTATTGCAAAAACGGTAATTAGATTACCGTTACTTTCCCGTAGGAACGCTGCGTTACTGCGTTACTAAAACCGTGATTTTTTTGCGAGAATGTCTCATGACAGTGACGTAAGCGAGTGCGATGTTCGTGACAACAGCTGTGTGCAGATCAACAATGGATCATATATCGAGTGCAGAGAGAGTATGAGCGTGCAGCGTTTAAAGCGTGGAAGTACTGACCTTACTTTGAGTTTGATTCCATAAAAAGTGACAAAAACATTAGTGTCCGTTGTGCGTGGGAAGAAAACTTCTTTTTACAGCGAAAAAAACCCTAAACTTCCGAGAAGCACCGAGTAGCTACGACGTAATGGGAAACTCACAGAGAAACTCGCGGATTCTTCCACTGACCGCTGCACACCTGCACCAGGGTAAACCTCCGCCTACCCCACTCCTGCTTTACAGGTGAAAATAGAGCAACAGGACCGCTAGTCTTTGACTTTTTTTTATTTTCTGCTATGTTTTACTTGCATCTATTTGAAAGACTGAGTGTAAACAAAAAATATTTTATGTGCTGGAATGTGCAGAAAATAGGTTTCAATGTTAAACACATTTCTTCCAGTCAGAGAATGTTGCATATAATTAAATGTTTGCTTGATGCATAAAGTTAAAAGATTAAAATTAATAAAACAAGTTTTAAAAAGAGACTTTTCCATTTGATTACATTTTGTATGATGGATTATGCAGAAAAAGTAGAATTGGGCTGAAAGATCTATCGCTTTATCACCTATTCAGGTTGTAAATCGTGTTTTTAAAAAGTAACTAAGTAACTAATTACTTTTGAAAATCAGTAATCAGTAAAGTAACGGGATTACTTTTTTGGGGAAGTAATCAGTAATTAGTTACTGATTACTTTTTTCAAGTAACTTGACCAACACTGGACGTAATACATTTGCAGTGCTCCACTAGTTACTCCCAGAAAGTAGCTCTAAGTCCAGTTAAGGAATATACTGACGAGGTGAGAACTGAGATGCAGAGATGTGAAACCCTGGATCAGGATTACTCATCTTGCTAGAGGCACCAGCTGCTGGGAGACATGAAAATGTCTTCTCCACTCTCCACTCTACTCCTGATGCTTCTATGTTATTGTTTGCATAAAACTAAGAATTGTGAGAGCCACGGTCACTAATAGTACTAAAAGCTGGGGCGCCCCAGTCACGCTCACAGCACAGTTCAGTATAAGCAGCGTTTGTTAGGGTGCAGACACC
Organism: Neolamprologus brichardi; assembly: GCF_056152115.1. Classification (NCBI taxonomy): domain Eukaryota; kingdom Metazoa; phylum Chordata; class Actinopteri; order Cichliformes; family Cichlidae; genus Neolamprologus; species Neolamprologus brichardi. The sequence goes on from NC_142112.1 coordinate 9,349,862, forward strand.
TGACCAGGGAGGAGAGGGTTGTAGAGGTGCTCGTGATGCTAACAGCAACGAGTGAATAAAGCTGATGAGCCCATTCAGTTGCTAGAGGTTGCTGTTAGTCAGTGGGAAATTTCTTCCTCAAGCCTTGGACCAGTCGACCAGTCATTAGAAAAGAAGCATCCCCAAGCAGCTGGCAAAAAGTTTGTGATTCATTTGTCAGCAGCATGTTGTAGCACTGTAGTTTAGCTGAAGTGAAGATTTAAACTAAATGTTGTGTCTTTTGAAACACATCGGCTGTGGCTGAGGCATGACTTTTCTAGTTTGTGCCACACCTTATACTCCTGCTCAGCCAGCAGGTAGTCAGTAGCAATCTGCTAGCAATCAAAGCATTTACTGGGAGGTTTTTGGTGCAAACTCCAGGAACCACTGCCAACTACCTTTCCAGCAGAAACTACTGATGTTTCCAGATGTAATCTGCAGTGAGGGGAGGGAGTGCATGGACGAGAGTCTGGAAAAGAGCAGATATGTTCTGGAGAGAAGAGAGAATGAAGGTTAGAGTTCAATGAGAGGGAGACAGGTGAACATGTAAGGAGTACATGGATGAGTTTGAAGGACGGTGCATGAGAGAGGTGCAGAAGAGAGAGCAGCAGGGTGGACCTTTTCCTAAACCGCCGATGAAAATGAAATCGGTGATTACTGGAATTTGTTATTTGGCCCTAAGTAACTGGAATTTGGCTACTTTGAGCATATAGTGTGATTAACATGATATGTAACATAGACTGTATGTCTTTATGATAGGGATGCACCGATACCGATACTGGTATCGGGTATCGGGACCGATACTGTAAAAATGTGGTATTGGTTAACTCGTAAAAGTTAACCGATACCATGAACCGATACTAACTTATTTCATTAATCAGAGGGTGGATTGTCATTTTTGTTGTAGTTTTTTAGATTGGCCACTAGGGGACATCCCGCGCTAAACAGGCACAGGGTTAGACGAGTAAAAAAAGAGAAACTGGAGGCTGCTGTAGCTAGGCTAAACAAAATGTCAGCAGTGTGGAACAGCCAACTTTAACTCAGGTTTTGGAAAAGCGATGAAAAATGTCAAGAGAAAATCCACGGGCAGTTAAAATAACAGAGGCTCTGACTCATTTTATTGCTCTGGATGACCAGCCAATCCCGGTCGTGGAAAACATAGGATTGCACCGTCTTCTCAGCATACTCGAGCTGAGATATGAAATTCCCAACCGCCCACACATCAGGGAGATAATGGTGCCAAAACTTTCTAAAGAGGTAAAGACAAGCAGTGTGTGTGCGATTTCAGTCCTTGATTTAACGGCACAGTGGACTGATGATCCACGGGCAGATGGGGAGTTCGTCAAAGCCAAATACTTTCGTTATTTTGTTTGTTTGTTTACATTATGGACACTCTGCAATAATTTCAAAGTTTATTTTATTCTCAAACCTAATTTGTATTCATTTTATTCCAAACAGAAGTGTTTATTTATTATTCTGAAAGCTCGAGACAGTGCCAATAGTTCAGTGATATTTTGTTAAATTACAATGTGGAGACTCTGCAATAATTTAAGAGAAGAGCTTATTTTTCACTTGAAATTTTTTTGTGGTCATTTTTATTAATATTTTATTTTTTATCGGCAGAGAATAAAATAAAACCTGTCTTCCAATTCATTGTATTTGTGTGTGTGTGTGGTAGAAGTATCGGTTTTTGTACTCGGTATCGGCAAGTACTCAGATCCAAGTATCGGTATCGTATCGGTTTGAAAAAATTGGTATCGTTGCATCCCTACTTTATGACATTCCTATCCCCCTGCAGACGTTCCCTTCCCTGTCTGCACCTCCGCCGGCTAAGAACTGGTCCGGAGTCTCTGTGTCATCTCAGCTGACGTCAGGTGTGATTCTCAGGTCCGTCAATCAGATGATGGAGCAGTTTCACAAAGAGCTGCGAGTACTGCCAGAAATCTGTAAGTCTTCATTCCCACCTCAAGTTAAACTGGGCAGTAAAGTCATGTTGAAGATTCAAAAGAGCAAATAGTGTCTGTAAACCTTTGCAACTCAGTGGAACGTCTGTACAACAGCAACGTAGCCAAAAAAAGCCCATCCACCAAGTTCAAACTCTGCATGATCATGTTTTCATTAACAAACATCAAATATTAACTGAACATTACAAAAATGTGTCTCTCCGTACTGGTAGGTCAGCAATCGTCATCAATCCAGTCGTTATCTAGACCCAACCTGAGTAAGTGTTTTAATGACAGCACACAGTTCTTTACATGCTAATATTCTTCTTCTAATGACTTGAAGAAAATGTCAAGAAGTCAATTTATCACATTTTCTTTGCAGAGGTTAGGAGGGTTCAAGAATATGCAGGTATGGACTTAAATCCTTTTAGCGTTTACTTTTGTTTGAGCCCCGAGCTAAACTGGCAGGTTTTTAGAAACTTTCAAAGACGTTTTGGCATTTACAGTTTACCGGACATCATTCATCTTTAACCCGAACTCAAGTCAAGTCAGCTGTTACAGGATGGAGGAACTAACCGTTGCTCTATCACTGTATCTGTCAGTCGACATCACTTTGGATCCCACCACAGCCCACCCACGTCTCACCGTCTCAGCTGATGGGAAGAGGGTTTACTGTGGAGATCGCCATCAGCTGGTACCAGACAACCCGAAACGCTTTGACCGGGTAGTGTGTGTGCTGGCCAACCAGGGCTTTAACTCAGGGCGCCATTACTGGGAGGTAAGCAATATGGAAACAAGCTGTTTTAGTTTAAACTCTCAGTCTCTACAAACAAAGCAGTCCATCTGATGGGGACGTGGAGACATGAGCAAGGGGAGCTTTGTGACATCTTGAGTTTAGTGAGAAGATTTTATGTGTTTCTATTTGCTAAATTACTGATTAATTTGTGTTTTTAATTTATTTCTTTAACATATGGGGCAAATTCGGTGTCCAATGTCTAAATTAATCATTAATGTCCTCTTACAGGTGGAGGTAGGGGGGAAGACTGATTGGGACCTCGGCGTGGCCAGTCGCTCCATCAACCGTAAGGGTAAAATCACCGTGAGCCCCGCCCATGGATACTGGTTTCTCAGCCTTCGGGATCACTCCGAGTTTGCCTTCAGAACAGAACCATCGACCAACTTGACGGTTCCCATCAGACCGTCCCGGGTGGGAATCTATGTCGACTATGACAAGGGACTGTTGTCCTTCTACAACGTAGATGCCAAAGTGCTAATGTTTACATTCACAGATAGTTTTTCTGACACCATCCATCCGTTCTTCAGCCCCTGTACAAATAAATCGGGACGAAATGAGGCTCCACTAATCATCTGTCCTGTTGCGATGACAGAATGATAAACTATATCAAGTGCTTTAAAGTACTGCTTCAAGACTTGGATACAGAAACATCTGCAACTAATAACTGATCATTTTATTCTTTGCAGCATATCCATCCATCCATTCGCTTCCGCTTATCCTTTTCAGGGTCGCGGGGGGTGCTGGAGCCTATCCCAGCTGTCATAGGGCGAGAGGCGGGGTACACCCTGGACAGGTCGCCAGTCTGTCACAGGGCCAACACACAGGGACAGACAACCATTCGCGCTCACTTTCACTCGCACATTCACACCTAGTGGTAATTTGGATTATCCAATTAAACTATCCCCACAAGCTGCATGTCTTTGGACGGTGGGAGGAAGCCGGAGTACCCGGAGGGAACCCACGCAAACACGGGGAGAACATGCAAACTCCACACAGAAAGACCCCGGCCTGATGTTGGAATTGAACTCAGGACCTTCTTGCTGTGCGGCAACAGTGCTAACCACCGTGCCACCGTGCTGCCCACTCTTTGCAGCACAATAAAGAAGAATATGGCCTTTGGTTAGCATATGCTAAAGCTGCCATTGTGATTAATATTGGCCGAAAATGTGAAATTCTTTCTGGAAAATACGGACTCTGCATCCGTCAAACTAAAGATGAGCGAGGCCATCTGGCCTGCTTTCAGCCTCGACGGCCTGCATTACCGATGGCATGGAGTCGCATGTGGATTTGGCAGTTTACACTTCTGGAAAGGCACACTTACTACATCATGAAACAAGAGCCAGGACTGTTATATATCAGAAAGTGCTCTCCTCGGCCGTCAGACGTTTACAGACTGCTGCACAAAAAGAAACACTTCATTGTGTTCCTAAAGTTGGACTTTAGGATGTGTTGCTGTCATCACATTAAAAATGGGAAAATATTTTCCTTAAAACATTTACAATGGCCACATTTTGGTCATGAATCAGTGTGTGTGTTGGTATGTCTGGACTACATTTTGTATGTGTGCTCTGTGCCTTTAAGAGTCTCTGCAGTCTCTCCTTTTTCTGATTGGCTGCCGCTGTCTCCAGCAGACCTGTATGTAGTGTATAGTACTGTAAATAGCTTTGTCCATGTGTAAACAGCACTGAAGCCCATTTACTCATGTACGTTTTCTCTTGTTTATTAAATTTGGGAGTTTGGGGTAGTGCTTGTACTCGTCTAGTTTAGGTAGCACTTCTTTGGAAAAGCTTGTTTCCTTTGTAACTTTGGCTGATTTTGGTTCACCCTGGAGTTTCTGCTTCCAGTTTTGGTACGACTGATGTAGCAATAAACCTCACCTTTATCTGTGATGTGGCTGTTTCTGACTTTGGGGCCCAGGGCACCTTTTTTTAACCCTTGTGTTGCGCTCCTGTACCCCCAGAGCGACAATATGTTCTCTGTGTTAATGTCCTATTCTGTGTTCTACTGATGAATCATTTGGGAGTAGAATCAGTGGAGTTTTACACATATGTGATTCACTGATGTAAGGATGATGTTTGCCACCTCTGTCACTGTTCGTGATTATTATTTTGTCTTTATAAATTCTTAGATTAATTAAATAAGTATAATTGATATGATTTGATCGTTATTATGTGATTATGAATATAATTTGATTCTGCTTTTGCTTTTCTTCTTTAAAATACTTTTAAAAACTCCAGCAACTAAAAGGTTAATTACCGGTTGGTTAATTACCAAGCTGCCATAATGAATGTGGCTGACGGAGGCTCGGCTTTCTTTTATCAGACAAAAGCAGGGACGGCGCTCCGACAGTGGGGCAGTGAGAGCCGAGCGAGCCCCCTCACCCACATCTGCTCCATCTGAACTCTGCACTGGCTGCTGGGTAATACTCGCAGGATCAGGCATTAGGACTCCAGTCCAGACTTCCTGTACAGGGCGCTGGTCAGAGGTCGACGTACTGTGGGAATGCACTCTCTCTGTTATGCAGATAAAAAGGATCTACTGGTCGTGGTTTTCTTCAAACATGTCTTTGTCATTTCTTTGTTCCTCTCTGTGACGTGACAAGCATGTTTGAATGTTTGGAATTATTTCCATGGAGACGGTCACAGTGCAAAATGTTGATGCTATCTGAGACAGAGAGAGGCTGTTTCTGGTTAAAGACTTTAAGATGCTTAAATTTGGTGCTACAAAGGTACACACACACACACACACACACACACGCATGTACACACACGTACACACACACACGTACACACACACACGTACACACATACACACACACACACACACACACACACACACGTACACACACACACGTACACACACACACACACACACGTACACACACACACACACACACACACGTACACACACACACACACACACACACACACACACACACACAAGTACACACACGCACACACACGCACACGTACACACACACACACGCACACGTACACACACACACACACACGCACACGTACACACACACACACACGTACACACACACACACACGTACACACACACACACACACACACGTACACACGTACACACACACACACACAAGTACACACACACACAAGTACACACACACACGTACACACACACAAGTACACACGTACACACACACACACAAGTGTACACACACACACACACACACACACACACAAGTGTACACACACACACACACACACACACACATACTCGCTTAAGTCCCATTTGGGGTCGCATATCTTAACTCCCACCCTTTGGGGATACCACTTTCTGTATGGTTTAGAAGCAAGCTGGCAACTCAGTTTTACTCCTTCAAGACCCGTGTCCAAGACAGGGTGGCTGTAGCTCAGGTGGTAGAGCAGGTCATATACTGATCGGAAGGTTGGTGGTTCGATTCCTGGCTTCCCCTAGTCTGCATGCCAAATATCCTTGGGCAAGATATTAACCCCAAATTTCTCTTCGATGCATCCATCGGAGTATGAATGTTACTTAGAAAGCACTTAGATCAATGTGCTTGTGCGAATGGGTGTGAATGGGTGAATGCACAAGTTGTGTAAAGCGCTTTGAGTGCTCAGAAGAGTAGAAAAGCGCTATATAAGAACCAGTCCATTTACCAAGACCACAGAAATAAAAAATCACTTGAGATTTTCATTTTAAGCAACATTTGTTCAGACAGTATTTTTACCCTCCCATTGGGGACTGGGAATGTTTAATGTCCCCTTTGGGGTCTTCAGCGATACACAGGTAAACAAACTATTTTATGCCACTTTTGGGGACCTTACTTCCATTTGGGGTCTTCAGCAACACACACATACACAAACTATTTTATGCCACTTTTGGGGACCTTACTTCCATTTGGGGTCTTCAGCAACACACACATACACAAGTTATTTTATGTCAGTTTTGGGGACCATACTTACCTTTTGGGTCTTCAGCAACACACACATACACAAGTTATTTTATGTCAGTTTTGGGGACCATACTTACCTTTTGGGTCTTCAGCAATACACGCATACACAAATTATGTTATGCCACTTTTGGGGTCGTTACTTCCATTTGGGGTCTTCAGCAATACACACATAATCAAACAATTTTACTTCAGTTTTGCGATTATTACTTCATCAAAGTAAGTACAAGGTAATGTTATGATTTAACCATCTAGAAATGTTTTAGTATGCTGCTGCTGCTCAGTGTCACAATGTTAAAAGTCATCTTTTTCTACCCTACCTAACAATATTCATTGCAATTAGGTTTGCTAACTTGACAGAATCCAATGGATTTGCCAGAACTTCAAAGTCAGGTCATTACTTATTATGAAAGAAATCACAACTTATTGTGCCACAGAACCATTTAAATATTCTGATTCTTTTATTCCTACCGTGTTGTTTTTAGCAATTTACATGCACTTCATGTATACACAGGAACTTGCATCAACAAAGAAACAACAAAATAGACAGCAATTCATTAAGTGCTTCTACCTGCAAATGTAAAAAACTTTGATTCCAAATACATTTCATAGAGTGTGAAGTGGACACAATGAAAACCATGTTAAGAAAAAAATGTCAACTTGAAAAGTTTTTTTTCCTCTCAGAATGAGAAAAGTTTGTAGGCAACAAAATTACACCTGCTTACTGAACCTGAAATTTTTTGAGTGCAACGTCTTCAAAACATCTTCAGAATCATTTTACCAGAGAAACAGGAAATTTTAACTCACTGAAATCACAAACAGCCCTCAGTCCTTTGCACAAGCTTTTTTTTTTTAAGGCAGTAATGCGATTTCTAACATAATTTTTTACCCCAGTCCAGTTTCTGTCTTTCAGTGCATAGGGTTCTGCATTGATGCATTGAGTGCAGTCCAGCTTCTGAGGCACCTTGCATGGGTTGATGAAACGCATCATGTGTCTTTCAACTGCACGTACCTCATGATCTTCCCACTTACATTTGGCGTTACCTCGGCTGCCTTTGAAGAAAAGAAAACAGACATCAATACACTGCTTAAAACCTTTTCAATATCAAATGTTTTCCTCCTCTACTCAATGAATGTCATGTATTTAATATATATTCTTAGTGCTTATTTGCTGATTATATTGTTTTACGTATAAGAGAGGGCCAGCGTTGAGTGTAAACTAGGTCGCAGGCTGATAGGAAACTGCATGCTTTTGCAGAGCATATGAGCTGCAGGCAGAAAGTGAAACTAAGTAGAGTGTTTGATCGAAACTTAAAGTGTGCGTGACGTCTAGAGGAAGTATATAAATAACCAGACTGCCTGCTGCTGCTTCAGACTTGAGCTGATGTCTGTGTGCTTAGTCTCCATTTTCCGGAAAATGTAAAATTAAAGATCATTTTTTGAGTTAGACCACTTTGAGCCGTTAAAAGAATACAAAGAACTGAATTTAATAATTGGTGCCGTGACCCGGGTTCTTTTGCGGCTGAGAGGACTAATTTGGACCTTAAGGTCAGTGTTGGGGAGTAACGGAATACATGTACCGCCGTTACGTATTTAAAATACAAAATATGAGCAACTGTATTCCGTTACAGTTACCGTTTAAAAAGGTGGTATTTAGAATACAGTTACTTTGTTGAAATAAATGGATTACACTGCGGTACTTTCCCGTTTCATATTGTGGTGAGTCAGGACTAAAGAGGACTGTTTGGGTTTTGTTTGACAGCTACGTTCTGTTGTTCCAGACGGCAGCGTTACGGTTGCCATGGTTACAGGGTGACGCTCTCTCTCTCTCTGCGACTGTGGTCGTGTCCAAATTCATGGGCTGCATCCTCCTGAGGACCCAGCCTTTGCAGTCTACGTGGGCCGGGTCCTCAGAAGGTCGGGTAGGCCGGAAGTAAACGGCTGTGAAATGTGACGGTCTAGCCTTCTGATTAGCGTCACCGCTGTCTCGGTGGAGTTTAATAAACTCGGCCGTCTGCTCCTTGCTATCTAAAATATAACAGGACACTGGAGTAAATTCTCGACCGTCTCACACTTTGGTTTAATCAGTTTTCTATTTGACGTTTATTCAGCTGTGTGAAAACCACCCGGGGGATTAATAAAGTTTTATTTTATCTAATCTAATAACTTTAATCTCAGCCAAACCGATTTACTCACGAACAAATAAAACACTGAAAAAAGCCCAACAATAACATTTTTAGGTTGTCTAAGTGACTTATATATCACGTTTAACCTGAGTAGCGAAAGTCCGCGGTGATCTGAAAATGATGTGCCGGGAGTTGTGCTGTTCTCTGCGGCTTCAGTAACCCTCGAGCTGCTATCGAGCTGGTGGGTAACAGACGTCTCCGAAAACATCGAAGCACTTTTGCAAATATGCGATATCTTGATAAACCGAGCAGATATTTGAAGTATACACAGCTACTTTCTCGCCTTAATATATGTTAAAAGTTTATTTTGTGACTCAGAAAGATTAGTAAGAGTAATTTTAAAACTTAGTAGCGGCCGCCATTGTTGGAAACTGGAATTGGCTGGGATATGGTGGGCCACGAAGGACACATCCGACCCATCCTTCAAATTTGGGGAAAAGGAGGACGCATTTGTCGGCTGCATTCGGAGGAGTCTACGAATTTGGACAGCCTTTGGCGCGTCGCTGTGACGTAATCGGTCTACAAATGCGGCCTCAGGAGGATGCAGCCCATGAATTTGGACACGACCTGTGTGTTTCCTGGGTGAGAGAGCACCTTTTTGTTGTTGTGCTAAGCTAATAGGCAGAATGCTACAGGTATAGCTCAAAAGAATGTAGCCTCATGGGCAGTGTAGTCTGTGTTGCAGGGAGAATGGACCGCCAAACACATTATGTGTCTGTGAGCAAGAGGAGGGAGAAAAAGGTGAGTGGAAAAGTACGAGCTGTCATCGAGCAATAACGGGAGCTGGAAGCATGTAAATATAATAATAACCACTGCAGCCAAGAAGAGAGCCTGACGAGCCCAGCTGTAAGTAAGCTATTAAGACTCGACTGTACACTGTGTTCGTGTTTTCCTCTGAAACAATAAGTTCCGTTGGAGCAGCCTTATAACGCCTCTCTCTGTCTCTCGCAAGAAAAGTTGACCCACACAACAAAGTAAAGCTATTTTTTGGCTATGAGCCGACACAGAACCCGCCGTATTAGTCAGAGGTCCCTTTACTACGGTTCAGAGCCGCGGACCTTCAGTAATAGTAATAAATCACAGCAAAAGTACATTCACGTAGTTGTAAAAAACATGATAATATATTAAGTAATCCAAAGTATTCAGAATACGTTACTGTCATTGAGTAAAGTAACGGAATACGTTACAGAATACATTTCGGGGCATGTATTCTGTGATCTGTAATGGAATACATTTTAAAAGTAACCTTCCCAACACTGCTTAAGGTATGATATGATATGAGGCGGACAACAGACCGGTCTAAAAAGATTTAAAGGTAGGCACGAGCCTGTTCAAAGTAAAAGCAAAATTGTCCATATTGGATGAATTCTAAATTATTTGTTCGCCGAGTTGATGATCGTCACCATCAAAAATTTCCTCAGTAGTGGTGAAATTAAACTAAACTTAATCATTTATAACCACATGACCCATCACCTTTTCACTTCATTAATTCACTGAACCATATTTATTTTTCTGTGCCAATGTATAAAGTTTATGTTTATGCCAAAACAAATTGGTCGGTACCGTTTTTCAAGGGAGGACTGAAAGAAGTCCTTGGAGATGAAGACGTCCCTGGCCCTCTGTCTCCATCCTGATCCATTGTCTCATTCTCTGGTGTTTTTATTGCCTCCAGAGCTGATTGAAGAGGCTCACTCTCATCGCTTGAGTTATCTGAATTTTCCAGATCAACTTTTTCTAAAGGTTAAATGAAAATAAAACACCGCCAGAGCATTTAATAATTAAAAATAATAATAAATTATTATATTTTAGAGCATCCTAATAAAATTTACACTCTTACCTTCAGGGTCAATTTCAATATCATCAAGTGTTTGGCCTTTATAATTTGAAACAGTTCCATTCTCCAGTGCCAAAAGCAATTTGCTCATCTTAGCAAGCTGAAGTGTTCCCTGAGGCAACCGGTAATACTGCCTGTGCACACGTATGTCATGACCCAGAAAGTCTGCTAGTTGATCTGCTTCATTTTCTTGAAGATTAAGCACCTGCGACATTGTTGCGATATGTTTTCGGAGCCTTGTTGATGTTAAGATTTCAGGGTGTTTTGCTCCACTCTCCTTTGCAAACATTTGGATACAGTCTCTTCCTCGATAGGCAGATAAAGCTCCTAGTCTAGCAAACATGTAAATGTTCTCTTTGGGGACGCCACAAGATTCACGAGTTTTCACAAGGAGCTCCATTGCAGAGACCATTGATGGTTTTAGGAGAATAGGAACTCCTCTCCCTCGTTTTCCACGAATTTCTACTCTGGTGAAGAAATCACACATTTTTTTCTCAAGTGAGGTCAGACAAGCAGCCATGTCCATATTGATTTCTGACTTTTTTCTGTCTTTAAAGGTGGACACCTCCATTCTTGATACCTCTCCTTCTCTTCTTCTGTTAAAAATGATCACTTGAGCAAGTGTCACTTTGGCAAGCATTGCATAGCTGTATGGAGTTGGAGTCAACCTCAGCATTCTTTCAGCACCGCTTTTAACAGTCTCCATATGGCGATCCAAGCATTTGACATCATCTGTTAAAGGTCAAATCTGTGGTGCATTCCACTTAGACTCCTTCATGGTTGTTGTTGCACCTCTGGTGATCAGTCCCTTCCATCTAAAATTTTTGATAGCCTTAAATTCTCTGGCAAATTGCACAAGGCTTGAGTCTCTGTCTTCTGAGGACAAATTGTCAGTCTCTACAAGCTCACAGATAATTCCCAGATTGTTGCCAATTTTTAGAGCTAAGGTAGGTTTCTGGAACGTATTTCTTTCAGGACTGTACCCAGCCACCTCTTTCACTGCAGATATCAAATGGTTGAAGTTTGCAGGATAAATCAGTTCCTCTGCTTTTTGAATGGGGGTATTCTTCTGAGCTATAAGCAGCAGTCGCCCAAGTTCCCTAAGCCTTTGCCTTATGTAGTCATGTCTGTTCTTTCTTGAACCATTTAGATCATAAAGGTGCTGTCCAAACTGAAGAAGAAGTTGGTCATTTTGGATTAATTGAGTTACCTCGTCATATTTCATGCAGGAAATCACAGTTTTCAAGCCCTCTCCAATGTCACGAGCAACAGCAGTTTTCAGTGCACATTTGGATCGAACCCACTGCTTCCCACTCTGGGAGTCTTCTTCACTTTCTTTCTTTGCTGGGCATATTCTCATGTGCTTCCACAGTGTTTTCTTAGAATAGAGTCCCTGGCAGTGATAACAATGAATGTAATTAATGCCCTCTGTGGATTTCTTTGGTCTATAGCAGGCCTGTAGCTCACCAGCCCCCCTCTTCACAACACTGGCATTATGGGCAAAATTTCCACGTCTTCTAAGGATGTTCAACCTATTGCGTCTCTCTCTTGAATTTTTGGGATATTGAAATGCACGAGCAACCTCTTCCTTATTTTTATGTACAGTCTCCAGGTGTCGTGCAATTTTTGATGTAGGTTGGAGACAAAACAAACAATAGTTTCTCTTATCATACACACGGCGACTTCCAGACTTTGAAGGTGGTAACACTTTGATTGAGTCCAAAATCTGTTCAGTTCTGCTTTTCTTCGGTGTACTTTCATTGCTATTTGTTGCACTGTGGGACGAGAGCTTTCTCTTTCTTGGAGTTTTTGAGATCCTCTTCTTAAAAGTTGTGGCACCATTCCCTTTATTTAAAATTTCTGAATAATTATCTAGTTTTTGTGGAGATAAATCAGGGTATTGCAGAGAAGGCAGAGACTTCTGTGCAGTTGGATAAAGAGGTTCATCTTCATCTAGCTGAGAGGAACTTCCTTCAGTGTCTGGAACATAATCAACATCACTATAGTCTGTGTGATCGGATTCATCAGAAGACGTTTCTGTATATGTTGAGACCTTGGGGGAAAATAACATCTCTTTAAGTTTTAAGACATGATAGAAGTATTTTTTGTGACAGATTAAAAGTTAGAGCCATTTAAAGATAAATAAAACATGTATATTAAACATTTTCCACCTGTTTTTGTCTTGAGGACCTCTTTTTTGAGTATTCAACGAAGCAATTCCCAGATGCTGGTTGAAGTAATGATGTTGTGGCAACTATAGGAGGAACTGCAGCCTTAAACGATGGACAAAAAACAAAAACGGAGTTTCTAAAAGTATCATATTATTACAACATATTTTTGATATCTATAAAACCAAATAAGGAAATATTAAACTGTAAAAGTAATACTGGTTATAGCATAAAATTCAACACTGGAATTATTGAAAAAAAATAATATGTCATTTAGAAAATAAGGTTGCATAGGGTATTTTTTTAAGAGAGATATGAAAATTAATATTAAAACAAACCTAAACTGCAAAGCAGTGTACTTGTTTAAATTCAAAGACTTGTTACCAATATTTCAGCTACCTTCTGTGAATCTTCCAGAGTTTCCCTGGTCCTCTCTAAGGAGAAATCATCAGAATAATGTAGTGGCTATGAAGATACAGAAATTCATTATATAGCAGACATATTTAACAATAATAAACAATCTTTGAGTTTTCAATTACACAGTACTTGTATGGACAGAACTTTGTTAAATTAGTTAGGTAATAAATGTATTGCAGGTATAAGAAAAAGCATCATGTAAACAAATGACAGCCTAACAGTAACTGTTATGCTTATTGTAGCTGTTAGCTAAAACCACTAATTTAGCTTAGTTTGCCCTGGGTTCAGCTTTGACAAATATGATCGACTGTTATTATTATTAGACAATAATAATTTTATATAATATAATAATAACAGTCGATCATATTTGTCAAAGCTGAACCCAGGGCAAACTAAGCTAAATTAGTGGTTTTAGCTAACAGCTACAATAAGCATAACAGTTGTGAAATTGAATCCAATAAGATGGAGGATGATTTTGGGCAAAATACATATAAAAAAAATCGATTCTGGATTTTAATGAATCGATATCACGTTATCCAAGCCAGAATCGATTTTAATCAATGAATCAATTATTAAAACCCACCCCTACTAACAACAACAAAAACATCACCAACTACAGTCATCATTAGGCCTCACACTTATAACTTTTGGGGACGTTTCTAACACAAATACACTCTGCTTTAACCCAAGCCTCCCCTAAATTGACCGTGCGCTTCGTGTTGTGCGTGCCCGCATCTGTGCATTTCATGGCGTCTGTGTAGAAATGACTAGTAAGACAAGGCTGCAAACTATTCTCACAGACTTGAAATGTGAAATTGAATCCAATAAGATGGAGGATGATTTTGGGCAAAATACATATAAAAAAAAATCGATTCTGGATTTTAATGAATCGATATCACGTTATCCAAGCCAGAATCGATTTTAATCAATGAATCAATTATTAAAACCCACCCCTACTAACAACAACAAAAACATCACCAACTACAGTCATCATTAGGCCTCACACTTATAACTTTTGGGGACGTTTCTAACACAAATACACTCGGCTTTAACCTAAGTGAGGACAGTAAATGGCAAACTGAACTAAGGCTACTCATAAGATACTGATGAGAACATAACACTTACTTGAGTGCAGTGTTCAAGATCGCCGGTTTGGCTGCTGATCTCATAGGCAGACTTATCCTGAAAACAGAGACATGACTTCACTTACAACTACAAAACCATCACCAACTACAGTCATCATTAGGCCTCACACTTATAACTTTTGGGGACGTTTCTAACACAAATACACTCTGCTTTAACCCTTTAAGACCTACCATAGAACCAAGTCCGCCAGAGCTTATATTATATGTTTACATGCTGTGGAGCCATTTTTGGGAGCATTTCAAGTTGCTATACATCAATACAACCATTATAGCCCAAATTTTAATAATATGTCTGCATTAAGTGCATAGAAATTACATAAATTGCAAGAAAGTGCAATAAACTACAAAAAAATTGAAAATCGTTTTTGTTTTTTTAACATATATTTCTAGTTAGAGAAATTTAAGAGGCTTATCCCTCAAAACTGTAAATGCAAAAAAGTTGCACAAAATAGTTTCCCACCACAGGAAATTTATTTTGAGTGTCTTCATAGTTTTATTTTTGAAATACACCAATTTTTATATACTGCAGGAAAAATGAAAATAAATATTATAGTGCAAATTTGCAAAAAAGCAGCATGTGCATCAAAATAAACTATTTCCAGGAGTGCAATATGAGTCCTAAGCATCCCAGAAACAACACAGAAAGTCATAAAGTCCAACATAACTTTTAAAAGCACCAGTAAAGGCTCATGAGGCCCTGATGGTAAAAAACTACATTTCCGCGAAAATGACATCACTTCCGGTTTCGGGCAGGTAATAGAGGACATGCAATAGCTCACACTGACGTCTATTCTAACGTACGAAGTGTTATGAACAGCTGATCGGATCGGCAAAGCGTGTTTCTGGAATATTATGTTTTTGTTGATGCAAGCGCTTTTTATGCAGTTTTTGCAAAGCTATATGTGGAAAGAAACCGTGACCTAGGAATAGCTGATGGCATAAGATGTAAGTACAACTCCTCCGGTTTCATATGCAAAAAACAATTATTGCGCTAGCTTACGTGGTTGCAGTTCTACAAGGATTTAAAAGTAGTTGCGCAAAACGGAGTGTGCAGCTCTGACCGGTTTTAAAGGGTTAACCTAAGTGAGGACAGTAAATGGCAAACTGAACTAAGGCTACTCATAAGATACTGATGAGAACATAACACTTACCTGAGGGCAGTGTTCAAGATCGCCGGTTTGGTTGCTGATCTCAAGAGTAGACTTATCCTGAAAACAGAGACATGACTTCACTTACAACTACAAAAACATCACCAACTACAGTCATCATTAGGCCTCACACTTATAACTTTTGGGGACGTTTCTAACACAAATACACTCTGCTTTAACCTAAGCCTCCCATAAATTGACCGTGCGCTTCGTGTTGTGCGTGCCCGCATCTGTGCATTTCATGGCGTCTGTGTAGAAATGACTAGTAAGACAAGGCTGCAAACTATTGTCAGACTTCAAATGTGCACTTGAATCCAATAAGATGGAGAAGGATCTCTCTCTCTCCCTCCAGCTCTGTTGATGTGCCACTGGGAGTGTAACGACTGCTCCTCCCCCCTCTGCTCAACAAACACGTGGCTGCTTTTGCATTCGTCCCCTCGCTGCTCAGAGCAAACACAAGGCAGTGTGTAAGTGTAAGTAAGTGTGCATCCTTGTAATCTTAACATAGATTAGCATTATAGTGGCTCTTTTTTTATCAATACAGATATAAAGAGCCACATATTCATCATGACTCAAGTATTTGTGATCAAGGAAAAAAGATTTCAGAATATGTTAGGAGATATTGGATGGTAATGATTTCTATTGATATACTGATCTTTGTTGAAATTGCAGATTTCCAGTTGCATATGATTGATTTGATTTGTGGATTTGATTGATTCAATTCAATGTTATTTATACACCAACAATAGGCAAGGCAAGTTTATTTATATAGCACAATTCAACAACAAGGTGATTCAAAGTGCTTTACAGAGACATTAAAAAACCAAAACAGCATGATTTAAAATTGATTAAAAAACAGTAGATAAAATCAGAACACTAGATAAAATCAGTAGTTAAAATATAAGTTTTGAAATTTAAGCTTAAAAGTGTGGATTTGGTGCTTTATTCAAATGCAGCTGAGAATAGGTGAGTCTTCAACCTGGATTTAAATAAACTGAGTGTTTCAGCTGATCTGAGGCTTTCTGGGAGTTTGTTCCAGATATATGGAGCATAAAAGCTGAATGCAGCTTCTCCGTGTCTGGTTCTGACTCTGGGAACTGATAAAAAAACGGATCCAGATGACCTGAGGGATCTGGAAGGTTCATACTGGGTCAGGAGGTCAATAGACTAATAGACTCCAATTTGTTCACGTAAATGGAGAGTCGTCTTCACATTGGCCCTTTCTCAATTCTCAAGTACGCGAGTACGTACTCGCGTTCTCGGCGAGTACGTACTCGCCGAGAACGCACGGGAGTACGGACTCGCCGAGAACGCGAGCACGGACTCGCGATTTGTACAATTGGTACACCAGCGTACTTGATGATGTCACAGGTCCGGAGTTTTTACTGCCGTCCCCTCTTAATTTAACTGTGAGTAATATGTTATGAAGCTTAACTTTAATCACAGCCAAACCGGTTTACTCAGGAACAAATAAAACACTGAAATAAACCAAACATTTACATTTAGAAGTGATCTAAGTGACTTACATATCATGTTTAACCTCAGTAGTGAAATTTCTATTAATAAAAATAGTGTACATGTACATACGTGTACATACCTTAATAAAAACAAGCAGGTGAGATGTTAGAACGCTTTTATTTTTATTTTAGTGGGCACTCAATACAATAGACAGCTACTGGGGTTTGGGGTTTGTTTAACCTGAGTAGCGAAAAGACCGCGGGGTGGTTGAAAACGATGTGCCGAGAGTCCGCTGTTCTCGCCGGCTGTAATAATCCTCGACATCGCTGTCTGCTATGGAGCTGGCGGGTCACAGACGTCTCCGAAAACGTCGGAGCTCGTTTGGAAATATATGATATCTTGATAAATCGAGCAGATATTTGAAGTTTACACAACTACATTCTCGCTTGAAAAGAACTTAAAAGTTTATTTTGTGACCCAGAAAGAGTAATATTTAAAAGTTTTTAGCCCCGCTCGTCCGCCATTGCCGCGTTTGAGTTTTGGACGAAATGCATTCTGGGATATTTAGCTGTACCAAGTCCACACAAGTCACCACCGATGCATGCTCGATAAAACGGGCGGAGCGAGAACACATCCGGGACTTTTTCGCGTTCTCGGCTTGATGCGTACTTCGAATTGGAACAGTACTTGGTCTCCGACTGATGACGTATCACGAGTACACGAGAACGCAAGTACGCACAAGTACGCATATTGAGAAAGGCCCACACTGAGGTTAATTATGGAGTTCCATAGGGTTCAGTGCTAGGACCAATTCTGTTTACATTATACATGCTTCCCTTAGGCAGTATCATCAGAAGGCATAGTATACATTTTCACTGCTATGCCTATCCATGAAGCCAGATAACACACACCAATGAGTTAAACTGCAGGAATGTCTTAAAGACATAAAGACCTGGATGGCCTCAAACTTTCTGCTTCTTAATTCAGATCAAACTGAGGTTATTGTATTCGGCCCTGAAAATCTTAGAAATATGGTATCTAACCCGATTCTTACTCTGGATGGCATTACCTTGGCCTCCAGTAACACTGTGATGAACCTTGGAGTCATTTTTGACCAGAATATGTCTTTCAATGTACATATTAAACAAATATGTAAGACTGCTTTCTTCCATTTGTGCAACATCTCTAAAGTTAGAAATATCCTGTCTTTGTTAGGATGCCTGGGTCGTTGACCCAGGGTTCTGAGTTTATTATATTATTTATCATTTCTAGTCTTTGGTTTCTTTGAGTTCTGTCTTATGGTTTATGTCTCTGTGTTCTCTAGTTGCTGTCTCCCCTGTCAGCTGTATTCCCTTGTCAAGTTCGCATCTCTGTGTTATGTTTCCTGTTTTACTTTGAAAGTCTGTCTCATGTAAATGTGTCTGGTTTTGCTTCCTTTGTCTTGTTAGGCCTGATTTGCCCCAGCTGTGTTTCCCTCCTGTTACCCATTCCCTAATTGCTCCCTCTGTGTATTTAAGCCCTGTGTTTCTCTGTGTCATGATCTACCCTTATGCCATGCTGTGTGTTCTGTCAGTCGTCCCGGGTAAGTTTGTTTTGATATATCCAGTTATGTTACATTTGAGTTTAGCATTAAAGCTGTTTTGAGTCCAAGTTTTGCCTCTGAGTGTCTGCACCATGGGTCCTTTTCCTGCCTGCACAAAGCCATTTCATAACAGTCTCAGAATGATGCTGAAAAACTAGTTCATGCATTTATTACTTCCAGGCTGGACGACTGTAATTCATTATTATCAGGAAGTCCTAAAAACTCCCTGAAAAGCTTTGAGTTAATCCAAAATGCTGCAGCAAGAATACTGACAGGGACTAGAAAGCGAGAGCAGATTTCTCCTGTTTTGGCTTCCTGTTAAATCCAGAGTTCAAAATCCTGCTCCTCACATACAAGTTCTTAAATAATCAGGCCCCATCTTATCTTAATGACCTTATAATACTAGATCACCCCATTAGAGCAATTTGCTCTCACACTGCAGGCTTGTTTTTCCTAGAGTATTTAAAAGTAGAATGGGAGGCAGAGCCTTCAGTTTTCAGGCCCCTCTTCTGTGGAACCAGCTTCCAGTTTGGATTCAGGAGACCGACACTATCTCTACTTTCAAGATTAGGCTTCAAACTTTTCTTTTTACTAAAGCATATAGTTAGGGCTGGACCAGGTGACCCTGAATCCTCCCTTAGTTATGCTGAAATAGACGTAGGCTGCTGGGGGATTCCAATGATGCATTGACTATTTCTTCTTCAGTCACCTTCTTCACTCACTATGTGCTAATAGGTCTCTCTGCATTGAATCATACTTTAATTTCTGGCTTTCTTCCACAACATGTCTTTATCCTGTCTTCCTTCTCTCAATGCGTCACAACAGATGGCCCCACCCCTCCCTGAGTCTGGTTCTGCTGTTAGTTTCTTCCTGTTAAAAGGGAGTTTTCCCTTCCCACTGTCAACAAAGTGCTTGCTCATAGGGGTCATGTTTTTTTTCTTCTCTGAATGTATTATTGTAGGGTCTACCTAACAAAATAAAGTGGCTTGAGGTGACTGTTGCTGTGATTTGGCGCTATATAGATAAAATTGAATATAAAGCAAAGTGGATGAGCAACTGTGTCATTTAGCAGTAAGGTCACTTTTTGTGGAGAAATTTCTGTTTCAAATCTGAGACTCTTGCTGAACTCTAAATGCAAGTAGTTAATGTGAATTTTTTTGTACTTAAATATATATCATATAGGAGATACACTATTTTAACCCCGATTCTTTTGTCCCATGATAGAACCGAGAAAACAGACTCATAGTGTTTTGAAACCTTTATATTTCTTTTTATTCAATCATCTTCCGGAAGAGAGACCCCTGGACAGCTCAAACGCCAGTTGCAGGATCTCCAACATTTTTAGCTCAACATGTGTCTTATATGGTGTTCTGTACTTCAGACATCAAAAACGGTTTCAAACATTGCTTATATGGAAAGTTCCTCTTTTCTGTGTCTTATCTATTAATATGCCTGTGCACTTAGTTTGTGAGTTAAAAGTGGCCTTGCTCTACAAGCCACTACAAGTTACATAAAACAATATAATAGGAAAATAAGGATACTAAGATATTGATTTCATGACCACTAAACTTAGTGGTGGCCAAATTTATGCACCTGCTTGATTTTTGTTTAAACATCTATTGCACACTTTTTGTAAATCCAGTAAACTTCTTTTCACTTCTCAAATATCACTGTCTCCTATATGATATATTTAACTGACATTTTTTATTGTAACAACCAACGATTTATAAAGGAAAGTAATGGCTGTTAACAAAGTTGCCCAAACTTTTGCATCCCACTGTATTAGTATATTTTGTCATTAGTATAATATGAAAAATTCTACGTGTCAAGTTGTGTGCCAACATTTGCTGTGTAGTAGAACTGAGACATTAATATTATTTCAAATAGAATTTTATAATGACCAAAGTTCTCAAACAGAAAAACATTAAACATAAGTATTTACAGAAAGACAGGAATAAAAAGGACCCAGCTGCTCTCAAGAGCAGGAACAAGGCTGAGGAGGAAATGCTCCATTGGAGACTCGGTCCTTTATATTCCTGTCTCGGTACAGAAAGCAGCTGGTGTCGTACAGCTCCGGGTTGTTTGCTACGGCGTTGATTAGCCTTTCCTCCATATTAAATGAAGGGCTTTGGCTGGATCTGACCCTTTGACCTAGGTCAGAGCCACATCACCAGGCTTCTGGTTGGTTGTCGTGGCGCAATTTGACGCTGGAGTTCAGATTTTTCCGACTCGAGCGGTTGACGCGATATGCGTGTATGCACAGCAACACAAAAACTGACGCGCGTGGGGTTTTTTTCGCGAGCCAAACGCGCCAGATGCGATACACTGATGTGCATTTCACGTTTTTTTTCGCAACACAAATCTGCTTCCAAATTTTCACGGGACCTGCAATCGTGTGTCAACGCGCTTTTTCCATTGACTTTACATGTAAACCTGACGCTCTGGCCGCCTCTATCGCGTTCGATGTGAACACACCGTTAGCTTTTATGCCCCAGTTTTATACTTGGCTTTGGAGTTGACGTCACGCTGCAATGCATTGTGAGACAGCATCACCATTTTAGTAGGCCATGAATCAAAACAAACACTGTGTTGGAAGGAAGATGCTATGAACCACACTTAAAAGCAGCTCCAAAAAAAAAAAAGGACGTATAAAGACGGATGCAAAGAGATGGTACTTGCCTGATATATTCTCGTACCTTGTCTGTGGAGTCAGCGCATAAGTTGGTTTGCGCATACACGGCGAACCAATTTCGCAGTTATAAATCTCTGGAGGCGCACATCCAATTCACCAAGGATTGGGTACAAGATTTTGCTATTTTTAAGCCTTCACGTTGTGAATTCATCATCATCCAAACAAAGGTAAGGGCTCTCTGTCCTGGTCACTGTGTCCTTGGGCAAGACACTTTACCTTACCGCCTACTGGTGTTGGCCAGAGGGGCCGATGGTGCGATATGGCAGCCTCGCTTCTGTCAGTCCATACCAGGGCACCTGTGGCTACAACTGTAGCTGGCCTCCACGAGTGTGTGAATGTGAGAGTGCATGAATAGTGGAATTGTAAAGCGCTTTGGGTGCCTTGAAAAGCACTATATAAAGGAGCGGTCATACACACACACAAAAATCCAAGAAATGTCACTTTTGGGGACAGTGGAAATCTTTACAATTCTACACACTTCCACTAGGGGGCAACATAGAGTTATACACAGATGGAGAAAATTTTTGGGGGCAAGGTCATACACAAAAAATCCAAAAAATGTCTCTTGGGGACAGGGGAGATTTTTGGATTAAAATATGTTTTAGAGCATGCTGAACATTGTTAGAGGTAAATCTAATTGGGGACGGTGGTTTTGGTCCCAAAAGGGAGAGGTGTCCCCAATTGACTGGTGTGTGAGCTTATAGAAGTCCCCAATTTTGACACAAGCAAACTCACACGTGTACACACACACACACGTACACGTACACACACACACAAGTACACACACACACCCTGACCCCTGGGCCCCTGTAGGGCCTCTCTCCTTCTCCTGCTGGGATGGCCGTGCACAAACCACCCGAATGTGTGGCTGCAGACGGCCCGGCTCTCCTGGATCCATCTCTGTCTGCCTCTGGCTCCTGGGGGCTGTTACATACTGACACTCCACACTCTGTTTTATATATTGTTGACTTATATGCACATTTAAATTTTTGTGTTTCATGTATGTTTTCTTACAGCTGTGACAGTTAGGGTCATCACATACATGTAATAACTGAAATAAGGTGAATAGAAATGAATAAATAACCAAACGAGCCCGTAGAGGTTATAGAGCAACGTGTGTTTGGCACAACAGAGCATTCAGATCATAACTGTGATTGAAAAAGCTGCCAGACAGGACAGGAAAACGACCTGTGATGACCTGAGAGATCTCACTGCATGCATGCCCTGAGGGTCTCTGTAAGAAACCAGTTGTGGTAATCTCACCAGAATAATGCCGTGGCTGACTCGCTCACTGTGTTGAAGAGAGAGGGAGGATAAATAGGAACCAAGGTTCTGTTGTTTTTGCACGACAGTACATATTTCTGCCTCGTCTCTGTGCAGTTCTACAAAGTTCTGGAAGTACAACTGTGTATCATCTGCAGAGGAATGGTAGGATAAATAATATGCTTCCTTATGACAGTACCAAGTGTGATTATGGTCCAGGGACAGACCCCTGACCCCTGACCTGGAACCCGTGACTGATTTTACATTTGTGCAGATCTAAAACAGGTAACTGAAATGTAAGACATGTCGACTCTTTAGATACGACGAGAGCCGATCAGGAACCTGTTAAACTGACTGAATCATGAAACCTTTTCATTCAAAAGTCATTAACAACAGTATCAAACAGCAGTGAGATCAAGAAGAGTTTCTCACTCCTCAGGTCACTGATGACTTCAGTAAGACCTTCTGTCCTGTGATTGGGTTCATTCAGCTGCTGTTTTTATATCTAATAAAGATACAGGTCTGTGATGTATTACCACTGGATGTGAGTCGTGATGTGATTAGAGCAGAGTGCAGAGGGCGACAGCAGCCTGCAGGGAGCTGCTGGTGAAATTCTTCCTGATTTTACAGGTGAACATGTGGACGTGGTGCTTATGGCAGTCATCTGTATGCATGGCAGAGAAATGACGAAATATTCCCTCCAATATAAACTTTGTTTAGAAACACTCATCACTGAAACAGCTGATAGAATAATTACAATGATTAAATCGTTTATTGATGAATGGAAATAAAAAAAGCCTTCAGCTTAGTTTCATAGATTTCAAAATAAATTCATTGCTCCTTCCTGTATTCAGCAGATTCTTCTTCTCCAGGATGATTTAGGTGGTTCTGTTCTGACAGGAGCAATGTGATCAATAACTCAAGGAGGTGCATTAGAGAAATCATTTTATAATAACAGTACAGGTAACGTGTAGCTTTGAACAATAAGCTTCTGAGAAAACGCTGTAATGATAAGAAATGGCAACATTTGTGATGTGATACTGAAACATCTGGAAGATCAAGACTCCTGATTGGTTATTTGAGTTTATAGGCAGAGGATTTTAGTTGTGGGACATTATGAACCTTTTCTGGAGTCATTTCCATCAGTAATAATGTTTGAATATGCAGCGTTACACGATGTGGATGAGAGCCGTGGTTCAATTCTTTCTTCTTAAATTCCTTTACTGTGATTCACTCATAATCCCTGCTGCATGTAAATGTCCTGCTGCGATTCTTACCAGCATCTATATGAATTTCATGTTTGTTTTCTACACCCACTACAACAGACTGTAACCATAAAGAAATCATTGAAATGTCATTTTAATGACACGTGAGCAGAGCTTTATTCACATAAACAGACACATGATCAGGTCACCAGTGCAAAGAAAGACATGATGTTAGTGACACCACAGAGCACCACAGTGTGCACACCAGAGGCCACACATTCACAACCTACATGTTTGTACAGATGTATGTGAGCCACGAGTATCATCCTATTTAAGACGTTAAGAAGACCTGTTCAGTCAAATAATATCAGCACAACTTTCTATTCCTGCTCATCGTCTGCTTCCAATATTGTCCAATGTTACTATGAAACGTAGTAATAGTCATTTTGTATTTTGCAGACCTGATTCAAAGTTGTTACACATATTTCCAAGTAATCATCACACTTCTTGAATTCTGGTTTAATAACTTATTAAACTGAAATTAGATTTAAGAAGAAGAAGAAGAAGAATAGCACGTTTTGTGTTTTGTAGTCCTCCCTGGTTATTACACAGACGTTACTGAACATTTGCAGGTAATAAGCCACAGCATTAAACATAATAGTTACCTTCACACAAAGAAGAATCCTGGGGACACAAACCAGTGTATTTCCAGCACTGAAATACAGTAACTGTAATACAGTAATGTTAATGCATTGACCTTATAATGATGAGGTTACCACCACAAGTCAATAAACAGAAAAGTCCACAGCACAGATATTCTTTTTTTTTTTGCTAACAGGTTACAAATATGTAAGACTGCTTTCTTCCATTTGCGCAACATCTCTAAAGTTAGAAATATCCTGTCTCAGAGTGATGCTGAAAAACTAGTTCATGCATTTATTACTTCCAGGCTGGACGACTGTAATTCATTATTATCAGGAAGTCCTAAAAACTCCCTGAAAAGCCTTCAGCTAATCCAAAATGCTGCAGCAAGAGTACTGACAGGGACTAGAAAGAGAGAGCAGATTTCTCCTGTTTTGGCTTCCTGTTAAATCCAGAATTCAAAATCCTGCTCCTCACATACAAGGTCTTAAATAATCAGGCCCCATCTTATCTTAATGACCTTGTAGTACCATATCACCCTATTAGAGCACTTCGCTCTCGCTCTGCAGGCCTACTTGTTGTTCCTAGAGTATTTAAAGTAGAATGGGAGGCAGAGCCTTCAGTTTTCAGGCCCCTCTTCTGTGGAACCAGCTTCCAGTTTGGATTCAGGAGACAGACACTATCTCTACTTTCCAGATTACGC
>NC_142112.1:9380000-9450000 GCF_056152115.1 Neolamprologus brichardi
GCAGTGGAGCTCACGTACAGCTTTGTGCTTCAGACTGTTATCACACACAAACAATCAATGCAGGAGAAATAGCGCGTGCACGTGGTAGATGCCGTCATTTACACAGTGCTTCATGCAGGTGTGATAACGAGACTGTTTGACTGCTGCAGGAGAAGATTGTTGATTTATGTATCTGTGCATTTTCAGATTTTTGTGTTCCAGCTGTTGTATGTTTGTTTTTTCTTACAGGTGCAGCAGTTGGTGATTGTGCATTTCTATTTGGACTCTATTCTTTTATTACATCTTGCACTACGACCCCCATGCACCAATGCCGTGCACCGGGTGTGGTAGGCCTTTGTGTTGCTCAGTGAACGGAGTTGATTCAGCACAGTCCTCCAAGCTATGTGCAGTAAACGTACTATCGTCAAGTAAAAAGATTTTAAAAAATAACGCTAAAAAAATTCATAGTTTTTCATTAAAACATTTTAATTAATTAAAATAAAATATTAAAAAAAACACCAAAATTTAAACTCTACCACCACCAAAAACGAAAAATAAAAATAATAATAAATGATGATAACATGTATTTATGTATTTATTATGTTGCTCTTTGTTTGATTTCTCTTCTGTTTTTTTTTTCTCCATACAGGTGATCCAGGTGTTTTGTTTGTTTTTCTTTTTGTTCCTTCCCCCCTTTCTCATCCTCTCTTCTGCCCTCTGTTTTTCTTTCTCTCCCTCTCTTTCTTTCCTTCTTTCCTTCTCCCTGTCCTATCCCCCAGTCATGTCTGTCCCATCTGTAACAACCGATAATAAAATAAAATAAATACACAATTATATTAAAGGTCAATCAAATGGACCAACATGGCATCTTTCTTGGCCTTCAAACAACAATTCTGATTGCTAAAGATCCAAATGGGACAGGCAAAAAAATAAATGAATAAATAAATGATGATAACCATGTGCAGCTCCTCTCGTCTTCCATTTTTCCATGATATGTTTCACTCTACATCAGACACGTGTTAAAGTGTGTTGGCTGCATATTAAGTTCAAAATGCTGATGAGCTCTGATCCAGTTGACTGATATACTCTGCTCTACATCCTGCACTGAAATATGAGGATTGTGTGTTTATTAAAATTTAAAATCATCATGGAGTCATTGACGGAAGAGCATCAACGTTCAGCCTGTTAAATTAGATTTAGATATTTTTATTTCAGAAATGATTCCTAACAAAAATGAATAGAATATAAAAACACAATCAAAGCAGTAACGTCCATATTATGAAGTGTTTGCTGTATCAGACAATCATGTTTATTCACAACAATGAAAACAATATAGTGCAGATGAACATGGTGCTGTAATGAATCTGCTCTTAAACACAATAACAAAATACATTTTCCAAGAGAGATGATAATGATTCACATCAGAGTGAAGAACGAATACATTTACAACTGGTTTCTAACATTTATTATAGATCGAACTGATCACTGATAGAAACAGAAGAATATTCAAAATGATACTCTGAGAGATACATGAATGAGATATGGATAAACATCAAATCACATAAAACAAAAAAGCACATAATCATTATAACTGAAATAAAATATGAGCAGAAATAAACAAGAATTAAGTCGAAAGATAGAAAAAGGCAAAATGTTTAAAATATATAATCATATAAGAGACTGAACCGTCCAGTCAGGTCACAGATTCATATCTACAATAATATTTTTGTTTGTTTTTGTTTTGATTTCTTCACTTCTATGTATTATTATTATTATTATTATTATTATTATCATTATCATTATCATTATTATTATTATTATGAGCATATTAAGTGTGTGTCTGAGCTGAAAGCTGCTCTCCTCTCCTGGTTTTCTGTGTCACACAGACCACAACAACACAAAGCATCACCTGCAGACCGCTGAGCAGTATCCACCTGACTCTGTAGAAGGTCGAGTAAACCCCAAAGGGCTCTCTGTAGATCAGAACAAATTTTTCTGCTGACACACACTCACCACCTGACTTAAAACCTGCACACACATACTCTCCTGCATCTTCCAGTGAGACATTAGAGATTATCAGGCTGTCATCGGAACAAGTGATTCTATTGTCACTGCAGAACTCTTCATTGTACAAAATGTTACCTTCTGTTTGAATCAACTTAATAAAGCCCGAAGTACTATTTTTCCAATCATCAGAGCATCTCATAGTGACTTCATCTCCCTCTGAGAAAACCTTTACTGCAGGTGGACCAAATTTAGGGCACACCAAAAGCCTGTACGCATGTTTTACTGTTTCACCTACACAGCTGTAGTAACCTGAATCATTTAACATTAGTGATGGAAGTACCAGCGAGAAGTTTTGACCAATTTCTTGAGCAGTTTTGTAGGAAATTGTTTCCTTCATCCAAACTGGGGGCTGGTCATGAATGGGGTCCATGAAGGGACACTCCAGCACAGCTGTGTCTCCCTCTGAAGCATAACGTTCCTTTGTTTCTTTGGTCAAAAGTACAGTGTAAGTGCTCACACACTGCTGTTGGTTCATCACCAGGCAGATGTAAAAAGTTTGTTGTTGATTGAAGACATGAAGAAGTGATGTGTTTTTCACCTCCAGGAAACTTTCTTGGACTTTATTCACCTTAAAAGTTATTCTGTCTTCGAAAATACTCAGCATTCCTGGTCGCCACTCCTCGTAATGTCTGATCCAACGCACCGTCAGATTCTCACCTGCTCCTTTACATTGTACGTCTACAGTGGCATCAGGACTTGTGATAGATTCTTCCTCCCTTACTGTCTTACACACAGTCAGGCTGATGTTTCTCTCATATGTCACGCTGCCCTGAGTCCAGCACACTTCTTGGTACAGTCCAGAGTCTGAGTGGGTCAGGTTGTTGAGAGTAAATGAAGGAGAACCATGAAATGTCTCAGGAAATGAGAGTCGTCCTGTCAGGTCTTCATGTACTGTGAAGTTTCTGTTCCAGGGGTCAGAGATGTTCCACAGGACCAGAGTATCTTCACCAACACGTCTGGAGGTGATGCAGGAGCTGTTTTGATCTGGGAGCTTGAACCGTAAAGACTCTCCTTCTTCTCTTATGGCGATAATTTCATCTGCATGAATGTTGCTGATGAGAGTGAACAGCAGGGAGAAGCAGAGCTGTGCGACTGCAGCCATCCTGCTCAGAGGTCTCGTGGTGAGTGTCGTACAAGCACTGACACTGCTCGCTTCAAGAGCTTCCTGTTTGTGGTTGGAGGATGAACGCCACTTCTTTATCACATCATCAAGGAACACTTTGAAGCATTTGGCTCGATATCAGTGCCGTATATCTGCTTTCACTCTTCACAGGCCAAAGTGTGGACACGTTTTTTTATACTTCGTTGCATGGGTCCAGGGGTATCAAACATGTGGTCTGGAGCACAGAACCAGCCAGTCACAGTGTCCAATCTGAACCATTACAAGTGAGATAATGTCAGCTTTACCACACAGCCATGAATATTATGAAAATGTAAAAGTCCTTTCTAAACTATTTTTTCACAAAAACAACTAAAAAATGTTGTTTCTTATGTGATCCTTCATGAAACATCACATATTTTCCAACATAATTCAGGGTTTGGTTTGGTCTAAGTAAGCAGAGAAGTCCAGGCATCCAGTTTCCATGCAGATGTTTACATGAAGCTCATCATCTGATGATGAAACTTACTTTGTACCCAAGCAGCCCAACCAGAAATTGAAAGTGTACATGCATCAAGGGACGGAGCGCATCCCGTCAATAGGTCCAAAGTGCAATCGAGGCTAATCCCATGATCTTCTTATTTTCTTGTAGACCGAAGTTGAAAATCTGGCAGTATTTATTTTTGTGATTTTTTTTCCACTCTCAGCTGTCCTTCTCCTGTATTTGGGCCTGTTTGTTAATTTATTTCAATCATGTAAACAATATACAGGTACATTTAGCAAAGAAAATCTGAGAAAAAATACTATACAAAATAAAGTTAATACATTTTAATATTGCTTCTGTTCTGATTCAGTTACATGTCGAAAGGGAGAGGGAAGAAGTACACACTTATTTAATCCCACCCCTTTGCCATAAGTTATCAGTCAATATTTAGTCAGCTTCCTTACTGATATAATCTGTAATAAAAATAGTGAACAGATTTCTGATATAATATATACTATAATATCACATCATGAAATTTTCTAAATAGCGACATTCACTTAATTTCAACATTTTCCCTTTTCTTTATAGCTCAAGAAGATCATATCTTTATAACTCTTTTTGAACTGTTTTATGTTTGGATATTGCTTCAATTTCATATTCAAACTGTTCCACAGCTTCACTCCATGCACAGAAACACAAAAGCTTTTTCCTGTTGTACGTACCTTCCCTGTTTTGAAGTTACAAAAACCCCTTAAATTATAACTTACTCTGAATATAATCTGGCAGTTCTTTATTTTTTGCTTTGAATATAATTTGTGCTGTTTGGAATTTCACTAGATCAGCAAATTTCAATATTTCAGACTGCAAAAATAGTGAGTTTGCATGTTCCCTGTAACCTGCATTGTGGATGATTCGAACTGCTTTTTTTTGTTGAAGAGTAAAAAGTGAATGTAATGTGGTTTAATAGTTGTTGCCCCAGACCTCTGCACAAAAGCTTAAGTATGGTGAAACCAGTGAACAGTAGAAAATATGAAGTGATGTCCCGTGTGATACCTGCTTTGCCTTGTTTAGTATTGCAATGCTTCGTGATACTTTGGAATGAATATACCTTACGTGAGCACTCCAGTTTTTCATCTATTATTACCCCCAGAAATTTATTTTCCCTGACTCTTTCAATATCAACACCATTTAGTTTAATCTTAGCATTGTATTTAAAGTACTATTTCCAAATAACATCATTTTAGTTTTATTCAAATTTAATGATAATTTGTTTTTATCAAGCCAGAACTTCACTTTACTTATTTCATTAGTCATATCCTCCAATAAATTCTGCAGATCATCACCAAAGCAGCATGTTTGTATCGTCAGCAAAGAGAGCCATTTTTAATACCTTGGACACTTTACAGATGTTGTTAATGTTTAAGTTGAAGAATTTTGGGCCCAAAACTGAGCCTTGGGGTACACCACAAGCAATGTCCATACATAAGGAGCAACCACCATTTAATTTCACAAACTGCTTACTTAAATAATTCAGGACCCAATTTAAAACTACCCCTCTGACACCATAACGTTCCAGTTTTCTTATTAATATATTGTGATCTATAGTGTCAAATGCCTTTGTCAAGTCTTTGAATAACCCATCCACATATTGCTTTTTGTCTATGGAATTTGTGATGTATTCTATTGAATTCTGCTTGATCCGTACTCTCAGTGAGTAGTTTATGTTTATCTATACATTTTTCCAGTTGGTTGTTAAACAGTTTTTCAAGAATTTCTGAGAATTGAGGTAGTAAAGAGACCGGCCTGCAGTTTATGAAATGGTGTTTGTTGCCAGATTTGTATAGGGGTATCACTTTTGCTATTTTCATTCTGTCTGGAAATCGACTAGTTTGAAATGATAAATTACAGATGTACGTAAACGGTTTTATAATAGCCATACTATATCTTTTAACCACTATCATATCAATATCAATTGGGTTCCGGCTTGAGTGAACGCTGGTGCGCCTGGCTACCGCTACTCACCGGTACATTTTCGATTATTTGGATTCAGATTTGAATGAACAGGGACATTCACACTCAGGAGCAGATCGATCTCTGCCAGGGATTGATTTGAAACGCTTGTCCTCAACATCTGCTATTTCAGCTGAATGTGCTCTTACGTCTTCTTCTCAGTGAGCTGCACTAGCTTAACTGTTTGAGCTATTTTAGCCTACCTGTTCGTCGCTCCGGCTGGCTCGGCTCCTTTTCCTCCACATAATCGAAGATGTGGCCCAAGATGTTCCTGAGCTGGTCGGCACTATTATGGATTCTCCTGACGCTCGTCTACCATCCTATGGCTGGTCTGCTCCGCTGTACAGCCGCTGAGCTCCTGCACCTTCGCGAGCAGCTGTCGCTCCCGTCGCCGGCGGAGCTCCACTACCACCCAGACATCACTTTCCAGCCTCGCCGGAGATACATCCATCGCGGGTCCCGCAGGATTTTCCATAACTCCAATGGAACTAAATCGTTTTGGTCTGCTACTCGCCGCCCTCGCAGGAACCCTGATCGGGTTGTCAACCACCAATCTCTAGCCCACCTGCCCAGGGCGCCGACCGCGATTAGCAAAAAAGAAAATACTCAGTTTCGGTCTTCTAAACATTTGCTCACTGACAAATAAGGGGCCTCTCATCCAAGACCTCCTATCTGACCGTAAGTTTGACTTTTTCTGCTAAACTGAAACCTGACAACAACCTGATGACTTTTCTCAGCTAAATGAATCTACTCCTCCGGGGTTTGTTTACCTTTCTAAACCTCGCTGCATAGGTCGTGGGGGTGGTCTCGCGATCTTCTTTCGCTAGCATTTGAATGTCCTGCCAGTTAATCTTGATACCTTTAGTTACCGTGAGTGCCTTGCATGTGAGCTGACTGGACCCATTCCCACCATCATAGCTACTGTATACCGCCCCCCTAAACCTAACCCTGTCTTCCTCAGTGACTTTGCTAATCTACTAACCCATCTTTCATCTCTCTCCCCAAATGTGATCTTGGTGGGAAATTTCAACATTCATATGGATAATAATGACCGTCTGCTCACCAGAGATTTTTCCTCTTGTCTCGAAGGCTCTGAATTTAAACAATTTATCGACTTTGCCATTCACTCTAAAGGACACACCCTGGACTTGGTCTGCTGTTCTGGTCTTACTCCCTCGAATCTTTCTGCTACTGAAATCCCCATAACTGACCACTTCCTCCTTTCATTTAACCTCACTCTCTGCTGCTCTTCTACCAAGCCAACCCGTCTCATCTCGTTCCGCAACATCAAGAACATTGATATGGACATTCTCACTACCAGTTTGGACAATGTTCAGATTCCGGACTTCTGTTCTACTCCTGATGATTTGTTATTATATTATAATAATTGTCTATGCATTGTCCTTGATTCTCTGGCTCCTGTAAAAACCCACTCTGTTTCCTTTGCTCACTCTGCTGCCTAGTTTACCTCTGACCTCCGAGCATTGAAGGCCAAAGCTCGGCAGCTAGAGCGTAAATATTAGAAATCTAGTTTAACTGTTGATTCAGAAATCTATAAATACCATGTACTTCAGTATAAAGACTCCATCAGCAAGGCCAAACAAAGTTTCTACTCTGGTATTATCAGGTCTTATTAGGGTAATGCAAGGACTCTGTTTTCAGTTCCCAACAAACTAATTCAACCCACCAACGCTTTACCACCACACTTCTATTCCTCTGAAACCTGCAACTCCTTGATGCTGTTCTGGACTACGAAAATGAATAACATCCACCAGCAACTCAGATCAAATGTTGTGTCTACCTCCTCTCCAGAACCTTTTCTCCTTTTTGAGCCGTTTTCCACTGTTTATCTTCCCGATTTATCCGATATTTCCGAGTTCATATGTAAATCAAAGCCTCCCAAATGTCATCTTGACCCCATGCCCACAGGGCTTGTGAAATCCTGCCTCTCTTCTCTACTCCCACTCATCTCTGCTATCATTCACTCTTCTCTCACCACCGGTATCGTTCCCTCCTTATTCAAGACTGATTCAAAAAACCTTCTTTAGATCCTAACAACTTTAACAACCTCCGTCTGATTTCCAATTTACCCTTCATTTCTAAAATACTCGAAAAAGTGGTTGCAGCTCAACTTCATGTTCACCTGGTTAATAATAATATTTACGAGAGATTTTGATCTGGTTTTTGCTCATGTCACAGTACAGAAACTGCTTTACTTAACCTCTTAAGCCCCACGCCTAACTGATCTCCTGCCTTTTGCCCCCGTATCAGGGGGCGTTGGGGCTTAAGAGGTTAAAGTCACTAACGATCTTCTAATCGGAGCTGACTCTGGCCTTCTCACCATTCTCGTCCTTTTTGATCTGAGTTCAGCCTTCGACACCATCTCTCACTCTGTACTTCTAAGCAGACTTTCCTCTCTCAGCATCTCCGACACACCGCTTGCCTGGTTTCAATCATATCTCCTCGACCGCTCCCAGTTTATTCAACTAAGATCATTCCGCTCTCGTCTATTGCCCGTCACCTCTGGTGTACCTCAAGGCTCAGTTTTAGGCCCTCTTCATAACATACATCCTCCCTCTAGGTACCATTTTCCGCTAATTTGATCTTCAGTTTCACTGTTTTGCTGATGACACCCAGTTATATCTCTCTTGCAGACCTGATTCCTCCCTCCCACCTTCCTCCCTTTCAGAATGTCTATCCGAGTTAAAATCCTGGTTTATCTCTAATTTTCTCAAGCTCAACGAGAATAAAACTGAAATCCTTCTTATTGGTACCAAATCCAACCTTTTGAAGGTGAACCATTTCTCACTCACCATCGATAACTCCACAGTTTTCCCTCCCCTCAGGTTAAGAGCCTTTGTGTCATCCTAGACAGTTCACTATCCCTTAAATCTCACATCAATAATCTCACCCGTTCTGCCTACTTCCATCTACGCAACATTAACAGATTGCTTCCTTCTCTTTCCACCCAGTCTACATCCATTCTTGTCCACAGTCTTGTTACCTCCTGTATTGACTACTGCAATTCTCTTTTGCATGGTCTCCCCCAAAAATTCCCCCATAAGCTTCAACTGGTTCAGAACTCTGCTGCTCGCATTATCATCAGAACTCCTCCTACCAGCACATCACCCCTGTTCTTCAGGAACTTCACTGGCTCCCTGTGAAATTCCGGATAATATTCAAACTTCTTCTGCTCACCTTCAAGGCCATTCATAACCTCGCTCCTCCTTACTTTTCTTACCTGTTAAGCAGTACCTGTTCTGCCCGTTCACTTCGATCTTCTTCTTCTATCCAGCTTGCTGTACCTTCTTTCCGCCTCACCACCATGGGAAGCAGAGCTTTCAGCTGCTCTGCTCCCAGACTGTGGAGCTCTCTACCCCCAAATATAAGAAACATTGGTTCTCTCCCCCAGTTTAAATCCCAACTCAAAACCCATCTGTTCAAATCTGCATATTCACTGTGAATCCACTGTTAGTTAATTTTATCCTGTGCTTTTTGTTTTATTGTTCTTATTTTGACATTGTTTTATTATGTTTTGATCCTATTGTAAAGTGTCCTTGGGTGACTTGAAAGGCGCTCATAAATAAAATTTATTATTATTATTATTAATATCAGTACAATCCAAAGATTGCCACAACCTCCATATTATATTCTTCACGGTCATTACAAATTAAATACTTGGGATAGTTCTCTTGTCCAGCCCCACATTTTATAACACTGTTCAGTATTTCCCATAAACTTTTAATATTATTTCTATTTATATCTAATTGCTTCTTATAGTATATTATAAGTATATTAATTAACTTATTTTTATATCTTTTGTATCTGATTTCAGCATCTTCTGTTCTCTTTCTTAAGAAATCTCTGTATAGAGCATTTTTCTTTATAGATGCATTTTGCAGACCTTTTCTTATCCATGGACAGCCCATATATTTATGTTTCCTACTATATCGCTTTATTGGACAGTTGGTATTATACAATAATGTAAACATTCTAAGGAATTCATTATACGCACTATGAACGTCTTGTTTCTGATATATTTCACCCTAGTTCTGTTTCATTAAATTTTTTTTCAATGCATTCACTCTTTCTTCTGTTCTTGCTTGTCTGTACTCTTTTTTACTGTCCACTTTATTGATCTTGTAATTCCTATCATAGATGGTAAAAATTGGAAGATGGTCACTTATGTCTTTAATCAGGAGTCCACTTACAGTCTTATTTTTAATGTCATTTGTAAAAATGTTGTCTATGAGAGTTGCACAATGTGATGTGATCCTGGTAGTCTAGTAATTTTTCTGCATTTTGGATGTGAAGGAGCTTTACCTCCACAAGTTCAAGGATACATTTCTGCTGCAACCTGATAGTGGAAATTTCCTCCATTAAGAAGTAAAGAGACCTTTTAATGTCCCCGACTTCCTCAGCTGACGGAGTCCTCTTCAGCCCCATTGTATCTGGTTCCACTGGTAGTAGGTTCAGTCAGCTGTTAGCTTTCTCAGCTGTTAGCCTGGTAGCTTGTTGGCTAGCTTGCAATTACCTCTTTAACTTTGATAATCCAGTCCAATATCCTGTATCAGAGTCATACAGTTATAACAGTCATGATTGTGTTTTTGAATGGATGTCCAAGGTGTAGTTTATACACTGGAGTAAGTATCTTGTTTGCACTAAAGAGGTTTGATATTAATGTCATAGACGGCTGTAATGCAGACACCCAAAATGCAGACGGAGACGGGAAACTCAAAAACACTGAAAGGCAAATAATGCAAAACTTTACTGGGACATATATAAACTAAACATACGAAGAGGCACACGGGGGAAACGCACAGCCATGAGGGAGAATGCAACACTATACTTAGGGAGACAGCGGCAAACACAAAGTACAATGACGAGGGAACAGAAGACACATAAGGAAGGCAAGACTGACACATGAGTTTGACAGAGAAGTGGAGGAAAGGTAGATTAGAGGGAGCGAGGGAACGAGAGGAGACATGAGAAACATAACAGGCAGGGGGGAAGAGAGTGAAACATGAGGAGGGAAGCAAGACACAATAACTCACAACATATATAAACACAGACACACACAGAGACA
Source organism: Neolamprologus brichardi (assembly GCF_056152115.1). Lineage (NCBI taxonomy): Eukaryota > Metazoa > Chordata > Actinopteri > Cichliformes > Cichlidae > Neolamprologus > Neolamprologus brichardi. Next base: position 9,390,726 of record NC_142112.1, read on the forward strand.
CAGAGGCCAAAGACACAAGAGGGAATCTGATCATCAAGACGCTAAACAGGGAATATAAGAAACTCAAAACAGAATAAGTCTGTGAAGGTTCTCAGTCATCCAGGTCATCGTAGTCAAAGGAGCTTGCAAAGAAAAGCGTCTGGACTTCTTTAAGTTACTTGAAGACGTTTCACCTCTCATCCGAGAGGCTTCTTCAGTTCTAAGGTCAAATGGTGGAGAGTCCCAGATATAACCCTAGTGGGAGTGTCCCCCCACAGAGGGACAAAAGGACCCCCTGATGATCCTCTAATCGCCTGAGCCAAGGTGTGGAGCTGGGTGTGGGTCCCAATCAGCCAGAGTTTCGGGTGAGTTCATTGTGAAACCTGGCCCCACCTTATCATGCGAATTCCTGAGGTCAGATGGCCCAGGGTGTGAGTGGGCGTTAAGGCGTCTGGGAAGGGATCTCAAAACTGTATTATAGATGGCAGAGAGTTGGTGTCGTAAACCACCGCCTCTGTTCAAAGATGGTCGCTCACAGTGGACATAGATGGCTTCTTTCACTCCTCTTTCAAACCATCTGTCCTCTCTGTCCAAAATGTGAACATTGGCATCCTCGAAAGAGTGTCCTTTATCCTTAAGATGCAGATGGACAGCTGAATCTTGTCCTGTGGAGGTCGCTCTTCTGTGTTGTGCCATGCGCTTGTGAAGTGGCTGTTTGGTCTCTCCAATGTAGAGGTCTGGGCATTCCTCGCTGCACTGTACGGCATACACCACATTGTTAAGTCTGTGTTTTGGCGTTTTGTCTTTCGGGTGAACCAGTTTTTGTCTGAGTGTGTTGCTGGGTCTGAAGTACACCGGGATGTCATGCTTGGAGAAAACCCTCCTGAGTTTCTCTGATACACCGGCTACATAGGGGATGACAATGTTGTTGCGCCTGTCCTTCTTATCCTCCCTCGCTGGTGTCTGATCTTCTTTTCTGTGCCTCTTTGCTGACTTTAAAAACGCCCATTTAGGATAGCCGCACGTTTTGAGTGCTTCCTTTACATGTGTGTGTTCCTTCTTTTTCCCTTCAGGCTTAGAGGGAACATGTTCTGCCCGGTGGTGTAAGGTCCTAATTACTCCAAGTTTGTGTTCCAGAGGGTGATGGGAGTCAAACAGGAGGTACTGGTCCGTGTGTGAGGGCTTCCGGTAAACTTCGATGTTGAGGTTGCCATTCTCTTCAATGTGCACAGCGCAGTCCAGGAAAGGCAAACAGTCATCCTTCGTGTCTTCCCTGGTGAACTTGATGTTTTTATCCACAGCGTTGATGTGCGCAGTGAAGGATTCCACTTCTTGTGTCTTGATTTTGACCCAGGTGTCGTCTACATATCTGTACCAGTGGCTGGGTACTCTTCCTTTGAAAGAGCCAAGAGCCTTGCTTTCCACTTCCTCCATGTAAAGGTTGGCTACAATAGGTGACACGGGGGAGCCCATGGCACAGCCATGTTTTTGTCTGTAATAGCCTTCGTTGTATTTGAAATATGTGGTGGTGAGGCAGAGGTCTAACAGTGTGCAAATCTGATCGGGTGTGAAGTTGGTCCTGTCCTCCAAGGAGTTGTCTTCTTGTAGTCGTTTTCTGACAGTCTCCACTGCCTCCGTGGTGGGTATGCAAGTGAAGAGAGAGACTACATCAAAGGACACTATGGTTTCATCTGGATCCAGGGTAAGTTTCTGGACCTTGTCAGTGAAGTCGGTGAAGTTCTTGATGTGGTGTGGGGTGTTCCCCACGAGAGGAGCAAGGATGGTAGCAAGGTGTTTTGCAATGTTATAAGTGGCTGAGTTTATGCTACTGACTATGGGTCTGAGTGGGACAGCTTCCTTGTGGATTTTTGGAAGTCCGTAAATGCAGGGTATGGCATCCCCTGGGTAAAGGTGGTGATAAGTAAGGCGGTCAATGATTTTGTCCTTTTCCAAGTCTTGAAGGCAAGCTATAACTTTCTTTTTGTAGCTGCTTGTGGGGTCTCGCTTTAAGGCTTCGTAGGTATTATCCCACTAGGGTTATATCTGGGACTCTCCACCATTTGACCTTAGAACTGAAGAAGCCTCTCGGATGAGAGGTGAAACGTCTTCAAGTAACTTAAAGAAGTCCAGACGCTTTTCTTTGCAAGCTCCTTTGACTCAAAACAGAATAACTAAGACTACATATGAACCAGAGTATGAACTATGATACAAAGTAACACTAAAACATGTGGTGGCAGATTTCTTTTCTCATGTATTAATCACGTATTTAATCATATCACATTAGTTATGGTAATATCACTTTCTCACTTTACCAAAGTAAGAGCACTCCCATCACCAGTTTACATGCATGTGGAAAGTTAACACAGTAAGGCCGTTGTAATGGGAGACGTTAAACAGATAGTGAGACTCCTTCTGCTTATCAGGGATGTAAATCCTTAGGTGAAGGCCAAGCAGAAAACAAGGTCATAATTCTCTCTGTGAGGGAGGAGGTATAGCCCCCCCGTGAGAGGGGCCAACATGTAAGAGTTTGAGGAATGTTCTTTGTCTGTGTGTCTGTATATAAGATGTAAGGGTGGTGGCCACATTTCAGAGATGGTCCTGGTGTTTCACTGGGATGCTCTCTCCACATTGTGTTTATTAAACCCACTTCAAATCAAGCTCACTGGGTGTGTTGCAGGTTATTGTTAACATTTCCATGACAATTTGGCGTCACGAACAGGATTCCTCACGTGAGTTTCGCTGAATCGCAGGTATGTGGTGACTGGCCATCCTGGGGGAAAATTGTCCCAGTCCCACCGTTCTTTTGTTTTCAAAAAAGGGGGAACCGCTAGAGGCCTTCAGCGACTTACACATGCAGGAATTTAACGAACTATGAGGAAAGAAATGGGAAAAGAATCTGCAACGGTGAGCTGTTTTGATTTGGGGGGAGTTTTCAAGCAGACCACAAAAAGGGAAAACCTCAAAAAAACGACGCCTAAATTATGGATTGTCGTGGGAAGGACTTTTCTGTCCTTGGGAAGGACTCTTCTGTCTTTGGGTTTATGGTTTTTAGCACTTTGTACCGAAGCAAAGGCTGCAGAGGGGACGCCCGGCTGCAATGGGTGCTGAGCTCAGCAAAGCGGCTACAGGAGCCGTGGGGAGGTTGTGTCCCTCGAGGTGGTCTGGGTGAAAACTCCAAATGGGTGAAGTATGTGTTGTGTAAGAGAAAGATGTTGACAGGAATAAGAGTTTTGTTTGTTTGTTTGTAGTTTTTTTTTAAAGTTGTTGTTGCTTTTGTTGTTTTCTTTTTCTTTCTTTTTTTTTGTTTTTGTTTTGGATGGACCACTGGGAGGGAAACCTCAGGAATACGACACCTAATTTCAGGACTGTTGTGGGAAGGACTCTGTCCTTAGTTTATGGTGTTTAACACTTTTGCACAATAAGGAAAAGGCTGGACGGCGAACACGCTTGTCCACAAAGCTGAGATCAGCAGTACGGCCACCTCCAGGTGTGTGTGTATCTGTGTGTGTGTGTGTGTGTCTGTGTGTGTGAAGGTGTGTGTGTGTGTATCTGTGTGTGTGTGTGTGTGTGTGTATCTGTGTGTGTGTGTGTGTGTGTGTGTGTGTGTGTGTGTGAGAGAAGTGCTGTCTGTGTGTGTGTGTTTGTGTGCGTGTGTGTGTGTGTGTGTGTGTGTCTGTGTGTGTGTGTGTGTGTGTAGGTGTGTGTGTGTGTGTATATCTGTGTGTGTGTGTATCTGTGTGTGTGTGTGTGTGTGTGAGAAGAGCTGTCTGTGTGTGTGTTTGTGTGTGAGAAGAGCTGTCTGTGTGTGTGTATCTGTGTGTGTATGTGTCTGTGTGTGTGTGTCTGTGTGTGTGTGTGTAGGTGTGTGTGTGTGTGTGTGTGTGTGTAGGTGTGTGTGTGTGTGTGTGTGTGTGAGAAGAGCTGTGTGTGTGTGTGTGTGTGTGTGTGTGTGAGAAGAGCTGTGTGTGTGTTTGTGTGTGTGTGTGTGTGTGTGTGAGAAGAGCTGTGTGTGTGTGTGTGTGTGTGTGTGAGAAGAGCTGTGTGTGTGTGTGTGTGTGAGAAGAGCTGTGTATGTGTGTGTGTGTGTCTGTGTGTAGGTGTGTGTGTGTGTGTGTGTGTGTGTGTGAGAAGTGCTGTGTGTGTGTGTGAGTGTGTGTGTGTGTGTGTGTGTGTGTGAGAGTGTGTGTGAGAAGTGCTGTGTGTGTGTGTGTGTGTGTGTGTGTGTGTCTGAGAAGTGCTGAGTTTGCTTGTGTCAAAATCGGGGACTTCTATCAGCTCACACACCAGTCAATTGGGGACACCTCTCCCTTTGGGGACCAAAACCACCGTCCCCAATTAGATTTACCTCTAACAACGTTCAGCATGCTCTAAAACATATTTTAATCCAAAAATCTCACCTGTCCCCAAAAATGACATTTTTTAGATTTTTTGTGTATGTGTATAACATTGCCCCCAAAATTTTTCGCAATCTGTGTATAACTCTATGTTGCCCCCTAGTGGAAGTGTGTGAAATTGCAAAAATTTCCACTGTCCCCAAAAGTGACATTTCTTGGATTTTTTTGTGTGTGTATTACCTCTCCCTAACCCTTATATTATTATAGTGTAAGATATCTTTTAATATACTGATCTTTGTTGAAAATCTTATTCAACATTCTTTCGTATGAATGGTTTTATATAAAGAAACATTTGTTCTCTTGACTAAATAATAGAAATCAGTAGACTATTTGTTAGAAAGTAGATTATATTTTCAAAGGGTAAAGAAGACACTAGAAAATACAAAAGAGTCATATTTCACATAATTATGATATAAATAGTTTTAATATTTTTTAAAGAATTATTTGGCATGATGTGAAGCAGATGGTGAAGCAGCATGAAATAATGTAGCACTTTAGGTTCATATTTGCTTTCTGAACTGCAGCTTAACATAAATTACTCTAAATTCTTGATACTTGTATTGCAACATATTTAAGATGTTTCTTGAATTTCTGTTGAATGGTGCAGGGATCCAAAATTTGGTGAAACCGCTGAGCTAAATTTAAATTTCAATGTTAATACCTTTTAGGCAGCATGTAAAATACTGCATAAAAAGCATAAAAAGTCACAAGCATATGGGATAAAACTTAGTTCTCACAAAAGTCTCTTTAAGAGCTGATCAAAAACTGTGTAAGACTATGATCATTGAATATGGATCATGACAGAAAAAAAATTATATCCTGGATACAAGCGGGAAAGATTAGCTTCTGTAGCATGGTTGACTGGGCCTTAGAGATATGTGCAGAGTTTGACTCAAGTCAAATTCAAAGTCAGCTTTATTGTGAAAACCCATATGTACAGATGATACACAGGAATTTTAAATTGTAATGCTCCCACGGTCTACAGTGTAAAGTGAACAACTTAAAGATAAAAACAAAACAAAAGTCCTATGTACAACATAATACAATAAACACTAGTGTCATACAATCAGAGTGCTTTCGGGAAAGAGTTTGTGTGCAAGTGGGGGTGGGGCAGTCAGTCAAAGGGCAATGTTTAGAGTTTTGTATGTCTGTCGGGTGGGTAAATTCAGTAAAATCATAATTCACGTCGGCAGTAATGACACCCGGTTACGCCAATCGGAGGTCACTAAAATCAATATTGAATCGGTGTGTAACTTTGCCAAAACAATGTCGGACTCTGTAGTTTTCTCTGGTCCCCGCCCCAATCAGACCAGGAGTGACATGTTTAGCCGCATGTTCTCCTTAAATTGCTGGCTGTCTGAGTGGTGTCCCAGAAATGATGTGGGCTTCATAGATAATTGGCAAACCTTCTGGAGGAAACCTGGTCTTGTTAGGAGAGATGGCATCCATCCCACTTTGGATGGAGCAGCTCTCATTTCTAGAAATATCGACAAATTTATTAAACCCCTCAAAACATGACTATCCAGAGTTGGGACCAGGAAGCAGAGTTGCAGTCTTACACGCCTCTCTGCAGCTTCTCTCCTCCTGCTACCCCCCAAAAACCCATCTCCATAGAGACTGTGTCTACTTCCAAAAAGACAAAAAACAAACTAAAAACCAGCAACAAACAACTTAAACATTTACAAAGAAAGAACAATACAGTATCCACATCTGAACCAAAGAGTAAAACAGTGAAATGTGGATTATTAAATATTAGGTCTCTCTCCTCCAAGTCTCTGTTAGTACATGACTTAATAATTGATCAACAAATTGATTTACTCTGCCTTACAGAAACCTGGTTGCAGCAGGATGATTATGTTAGTTTAAATGAATCAACACCCCCGAGTCATTCTAACTACCAGAAATCTCGAAGCACAGGTCGAGGGGGCGGTGTGGCAGCAATTTTTCACACCAGTCTATTAATTAATGAAAGACCAAGACAGACTTTTAATTCATTTGAAAGCCTGATGCTTAGCATTGTCCACCCCAGCTGTGAAACTCAGAAACCAGTCTTACTTGTTATCATCTATCGTCCACCTGGGCCTTACACAGAGTTTCTGTCTGATTTCTCAGACTTTATATCTAATTTAGTTCTGAGCTCAGATAAAATAATTATTGTGGGTGATTTTAACATCCATGTTGATGCTAAAAATGACAGCCTCAACATGGCATTTAATCTGTTGTTAGACTCAATTGGTTTCTCTCAAAATGTAAAAGAACCCACCCACCACTTTAATCACACTCTAGATCTTGTTTTAACATATGGCATAGAAACTGAACATTTAACAGTGTTTCCTGAAAACCCTCTCCTGTCTGATCATTTCTTGATAACATTTACATTTACAATAATTGATTACGCAGCAGTGGAGAGTGGACTTTATCAAAGTAGATGTCTTTCTGAAAGCGCTGTAACTAAGTTTAAGAATATAATCCACCCACTGTTATCATCGTCAATGCCCTGTACCAACACAGAGCAGAGCAGCTATCTGAACGCTACCCCAACAGAGGTCGATTATCTTGTTAATAATTTCACCTCCTCACTACGTACGACTCTGGATACTGTAGCTCCAGTGAAAACTAAGGTCTCTAATCAGAAGTACCTGACCCCGTGGTATAATTCTCAAACACGTACCCTAAAGCAGATGACTCGTAATCTGGAGAGGAAATGGCGTGTCACAAATTTAGAGGATCATCATTTAGCCTGGAGAAATAGTTTGTTGCTTTATAAGAAAGCCCTCCACAAAGCCAGAACAGCTTACTACTCATCACTGATTGAAGAAAATAAGAACAACCCCAGGTTTCTCTTCAGCACTGTAGCCAGGCTGATTAAAAGTCAGAGCTCTTCTGAGCCAACCATCCCTTTAACGTTAACTAGTGATGACTTCATGAACTTCTTCACAAATAAAATTTTTATCATTAGAGAAAAAATGACCAATAATCATCCCACAGATGTAATATTATCTACAGCTACTCTTAGTTCCATTGATGTTAAGTTAGACTCTTTTTCTCCAATCGATCTTTCTGAGTTAACTTCAATAATTACTTCCTCCAAACCATCAACGTGTCTTTTAGACCCCATTCCTACAAAACTGCTCAAAGAAGTCCCGCCATTGATTAATTCTTCGATCTTATATATGACCAACCTATCTCTAATAATCGGCTATGTACCACAGGCCTTCAAGGTGGCTGCAGTTAAACCTTTACTCAAAAAGCCATCTCTAGACCCAGCAGTCTTAGCTAATTATAGGCCAATCTCCAACCTTCCTTTCATATCAAAAATCCTTGAAAGAGTAGTTGTCAAACAGCTAACAGATCATCTGCAGAGGAATGGTTTATTTGAAGAGTTTCAGTCAGGTTTCAGAGTTCATCACAGCACACAAACAGCTTTAGTGAAGGTTACAAATGATCTTCTTATGGCCTCTGACAGTGGACTCATCTCTGTGCTTGTCCTTCTTGACCTTAGTGCAGCATTCGATACTGTTGACCATAATATCCTATTAGAGCTATTAGAACATGCTGTAGGTATTACAGGTATTGCACTGAAGTGGTTTGTATCATATCTATCTAATAGACTCCAATTTGTGCATGTAAATGGAGAGTCCTCTTCACACACTGAGGTTAATTATGGAGTTCCACAGGGTTCAGTGCTAGGACCAATTCTGTTTACATTATACATGCTTCCCCTAGGCAGCATCATTAGAAGACATAGCATACATTTTCACTGCTATGCAGATGACACCCAGCTCTATCTGTCCATGAAGCCAGATAACACACACCAATTAGTTAAACTGCAGGAATGTCTTAAAGACATAAAGACTTGGATGGCCACTAACTTTCTGCTTCTTAACTCAGATAAAACTGAGGTCATTGTACTCGGCGCTGAAAAGCTTAGAAATATGGTATCTAACCAGATTCTTACTCTGGATGGCATTACCTTGGCCTCCAGTAACACTGTGAGGAACCTTGGAGTCATTTTTGACCAGGATATGTCCTTCAACGCACATATTAAACAAATATGTAAGACTGCGTTCTTCCATTTGCGCAACATCTCTAAAATTAGAAATATCCTGTCTCAGAGTGACGCTGAAAAACTAGTTCATGCATTTATTACTTCCAGGCTGGACTACTGCAATTCATTATTATCAGGATGTCCAAAAAACTCACTGAAAAGCCTTCAGTTAATCCAAAATGCTGCAGCAAGAGTACTGACAGGGACTAGAAAGAGAGAGCATATTTCTCCTGTTTTGGCTTCCCTTCATTGGCTTCCTGTTAAATCCAGAATTGAATTCAAAATCCTGCTCCTCACATACAAGGTCTTAAATAATCAGGCCCCATCTTATCTTAATGACCTTGTAGTACCATATTACCCTATTAGAGCACTTCGCTCCCGCTCTGCAGGCCTACTTGTTGTTTCTAGAGTATTTAAAAGTAGAATGGGAGGGAGAGCCTTCAGTTTTCAGGCCCCTCTTCTGTGGAACCAGCTTCCAGTTTGGATTCGGGAGACAGACACTATCTCTACTTTTAAGATTAGGCTTAAAACTTTCCTTTTTGCTAAAGCATATAGTTAGGGCTGGACCAGGTGACCCTGAATCCTCCTTTAGTTATGCTGCAATAGATGTAGGCTGCCGGGGGATTCCCATGATGCATTGAGTTTTTCCTTTCCAGTCACCTTTCTCACTCACTATGTGTTAATAGACCTCTCTGTATTGAATCATATCTGTTATTAATCTCTGTCTCTCTTCCACAGCATGTCTTTTATCCTGTCTTCCTTCTCTCACCCCAACCGGTCACAGCAGATGGCCGCCCCTCCCTGAGCCTGGTTCTGCCGGAGGTTTCTTCCTGTTAAAAGGGAGTTTTTCCTTCCCACTGTCGCCAAAGTGCTTGCTCATAGGGGGTCATATGATTGTTGGGCTTTTCTCTGTATCTATGAAGCGCCTTGAGGCGACATTTGTTGTGATTTGGCGTTATATAAATAAAATTGAATTGAATTGAATTGAATTGGGGGGGATCAGAGGAAAGAGATGAATGCAGGTCTGGAGTTCGTGTGTGTGAGAGTGAAGAGGGACACAGCAGGGACAGCCTAAAGGTAGGGGAGGTGAGGTAAGATCTCTATCTCACCATAGGCCTTGATTACAGCCATGGAGGTGTGTGCAAGCAGCAGCATGTAGAGCAGCTTTAAAGGTATGAAAAGTGATTAAAACGTTTTTAGTTTCTTATACCTATATCTTAAGGTTTCTGCTGAAATGTTTCAGCATTTTCTCTTTGAACATGAGAAAGTTATTTAGTAATAAATGCTAATACTGGTTTGCTAGATGTGCCCTTGATAATTTGGAAAAAAAAGACTTGAGCTAATTAGCCCGAAAAAGCTAGCCACATATAAATTACACATTCAGAGATGTCTTGGATTAAAAATCAAGGTATGTTTGAATGAACCAAACTTTCAATATTTTAGTGGATTTCATTTTTTTTTATGTTTTTATGACTCTAAAATAAAAAAGGATGTTTATAGGCATCCTTAAGTTTTTCATGTGCAAGCTAACAATGAGGATTATCTTGTTAATTAAGAGAGGCTAATGAAATGGAAAAAAATAAATAAGCTTCATAAAGAGGAATATGTTATTTGTTTGATTTATTTATTTATTATTCTGAAACAAAGAAACATAAATAAGCTGCAGGATTTTGAATGTCCCCATTTAGGTTAAAGTGGAGTGTATTTGTGTTAGAAACGTCCCCAAAAGTCTTAAGAATATGGCATACTAGTGACTATAATTGGTTATGGTTTTGTATTTTTTTTTTTATTGGTATCATGTCCATATTTTCTGCATAAACCTACCCATGAAGTCGAGAACAATTTATCAATGATTCCCACACTCGAGTAAGGGTTATGTTGTAAAATCTCTCATTATGTCTAAGATTTGAAAATATGGAACAAATACCAATCAGAATGAGAACTAAGATAAAGCAATCCATCCCCCAAATCATTACACATACCTCAACATATGCATATGTTTAATAATCAGAGTTCATTGTATTTACCAGTTCCCTAAGGAAAGTTTCCCATTGAATGTCCCCATTTCGGTTAAAGCGGAGTGTATTTGTGTTAGAAACGTCCCCAAAAGTCATAAGCATATGGCAAACTAATGACTATAGTTGGATATGTTTTGGGATTTTTTTTCTAAAAATAGTATCATGTCCCTTTTTCAGTATAACTCCATACATGAAGTTCGAGAACAATTTATCAGTGATCACCACACTCAAGTAAGAGTTATGTTGTAAAATCCTTCATTATGTCTAAGATTTGGAAATATGAAACAAATACCAATCAGAATGAGGACTAAGATAAAGCAATCCATCCCCCAAATCATGACACATACTTTAACATAAGCAAATATTTAATAATCAGAGTTCATTGTATTTACCAGTTCCCTAAGGAAAGTTTCCCATTGAATGTCCCCATTTAGGTTAAAGCGGAGTGTATTTGTGTTAGAAACGTCCCCAAAAGTCATAAGTATATGGCAGACTAATGACTATAGTTGGATTTTATTTTTTGGATTTTTTTTCTAAAAATAGTATCATGTCCCTTTTTCAGTATAAATCTATCCATGAAGTCTGTAAACAATTTATCAATGATCCCCACACTCAAGCAAGGGTTATGTTAAAAAAAAAAAAAACCCTTCATTATGTCTAAGATTTAAAAATACAGAACAAATACCAATCAGAATTAGGACTAAGATAAAGAAATCCATCCGAAAAGTAGTTACAAATACTTTAACATATGCAGATGTTTAATAATCAGAGTTCATTGTATTTACCAGTTCCCTAACAAAAGTTTCCCATTGAATGTCCCCATTTCGGTTAAAGCGGAGTGTATTTGTGTTAGAAACATCCCCAAAAGTCATAAGAATATGGCATACTAATGACTATAGTTGGATATGTTTTTGTATTGCTTTTTAAAAATAGTGTCATGTCCCTTTTTCAGTATAACTCCATACATTTAGTTCGAGAACAATTTATCAGTGATCACCACACTCAAGTAAGAGTTATGTTGTAAAATCCTTCATTATGTCTAAGATTTGGAAATATGGAACAAATACCAATCAGAATGAGGTCTAAGATAAAGCAATCCATCCCCAAAATCATTACACGTACTTTAACATAAGCAAATATTTAATAATCAGAGTTCATTGTATTTACCAGTTCCCTAAGGAAAGTTTCCCATTGAATGTCCCCATTTCGGTTAAAGCGGAGTGTATTTGTGTTAGAAACGTCCCCTAAAGTCATAAGCATATGGCATACTAATGACTATAGTTGGATTTTATTTTTTGGATTTTTTTTCTAAAAATAGTATCATGTCCCTTTTTCAGTATAAATCTATCCATGAAGTCTGTAAACAATTTATCAATGATTCCCACACTCAAGCAAGGGTTATGTTAAAAAAAAAAACCTTCATTATGTCTAAGATTTAAAAATACAGAACAAATACCAATCAGAATTAGGACTAAGATAAAGAAATCCATCCGAAAAGTAGTTACAAATACTTTAACATATGCAGATGTTTAATAATCAGAGTTCATTGTATTTACCAGTTCCCTAACAAAAGTTTCCCATTGAATGTCCCCATTTCGGTTAAAGCGGAGTGTATTTGTGTTAGAAACATCCCCAAAAGTCATAAGAATATGGCATACTAATGACTATAGTTGGATATGTTTTTGTATTGCTTTTTAAAAATAGTGTCATGTCCCTTTTTCAGTATAACTCCATACATTTAGTTCGAGAACAATTTATCAGTGATCACCACACTCAAGTAAGAGTTATGTTGTAAAATCCTTCATTATGTCTAAGATTTGGAAATATGGAACAAATACCAATCAGAATGAGGTCTAAGATAAAGCAATCCATCCCCAAAATCATTACACGTACTTTAACATAAGCAAATATTTAATAATCAGAGTTCATTGTATTTACCAGTTCCCTAAGGAAAGTTTCCCATTGAATGTCCCCATTTCGGTTAAAGCGGAGTGTATTTGTGTTAGAAACGTCCCCTAAAGTCATAAGCATATGGCATACTAATGACTATAGTTGGATTTTATTTTTTGGATTTTTTTTCTAAAAATAGTATCATGTCCCTTTTTCAGTATAAATCTATCCATGAAGTCTGTAAACAATTTATCAATGATCCCCACACTCAAGCAAGGGTTATGTTAAAAAAAACCCTTCATTATGTATAAGATTTAAAAATACAGAATAAAAACCAATCAGAATTAGGACTAAGATAAAGACATCCATCCGAAAAGTAGTTACACATACCTTAATATATGCAGATGTTTAATAATCCGAGTTCATTGTATTTACCAGTTCCCTAAGAAAAGTTTCTTATTGAATGTCCCCATTTAGGTTAAAGGGGAGTGTATTTGTGTTAGAAACGTCCCCAAAAGTCAAAAGTATATGCCATACTAATGATTATAGTTGGATATGCTTTGTATTTTTAAAAAAAAATGGTATCATGTCCCTATTTTCTGTATAAATCTACCCATGAAGTCGGAGAACAATTTATCAATGATTCCCACAAGGGTTATGTTTTAAAATCCTTCATTAAGTCTAAGATTTGGAAATATTGAAGAAATACCAATCAGAATGAGGACTAAGATAAAGCAATCCATCCCCCAAATCATTACACATACTTTAACATAAGCAAATATTTAATAATCAGAGTTTGTCTGTGAAGGTTCTCAGTCATCCAGGTCATCGTAGTCAAAGGAGCTTGCAAAGAAAAGCGTCTGGACTTCTTTAAGTTACTTGAAGACGTTTCACCTCTCATCCGAGAGGCTTCTTCAATTCTAAGGTCAAATGGTGGAGAGTCCCAGATATAAACCTGGTGGGAGTGTCCCCCCACAGAGGGACAAAAGGACCCCCTGATGATCCTCTAGTCGCCTGAGCCAAGGTGTGAAACTGGGTGTGGGTCCCAATCAGCCAGAGTTTCGGGTGAGTTCATTGTGAAACCTGGCCCCACCTTATCATGCGAATTCCTGAGGTCAAATGGCCCAGGGTGTGAGTGGGCGTTAAGGCGTCTGGGAAGGGATCTCAAAACTGTATTATAGATGGCAGAGAGTTGGTGTCGTAAACCACCGCCTCTGTTCAAAGATGGTCGCTCACAGTGGACATAGATGGCTTCTTTCACTCCTCTTTCAAACCATCTGTCCTCTCTGTCCAAAATGTGAACATTGGCATCCTCGAAAGAGTGTCCTTTATCCTTAAGATGCAGATGGACAGCTGAATATTGTCCTGTGGAGGTGGCTCTTCTGTGTTGTGTCATGTGCTTGTGAAGTGGCTGTTTGGTCTCTCCAATGTAGAGGTCTGGGCATTCCTCGCTGCACTGTACGGCATACACCACATTGTTAAGTCTGTGTTTTGCGTTTTGTCTTTCGGGTGAACCAGTTTTTGTCTGAGTGTGTTGCTGGGTCTGAAGTACACCGGGATGTCATGCTTGGAGAAAACCCTCCTGAGTTTCTCTGATACACCGGCTACATAGGGGGTGACAATGTTGTTGCGTCTGTCCTTCTTAACCTCCCTCGCTGGTGTCTGATCTTCTTTTCTGTGCCTCTTTGCTGACTTTAAGAATGCCCATTTAGGATAGCCGCACGTTTTGAGTGCTTCCTTTACATGTGTGTGTTCCTTCTTTTTCCCTTCAGGCTTAGAGGGAACATGTTCTGCCCGGTGGTGTAATAATCAGAGTTCATTGTATTTACCAGTTCCCTAATGAAAGTTTCCCATTGAATGTACCCATTTAGGTTAAAGCGGAGTGTATTTGTGTTAGAAACATCCCCAAAAGTCATAAGAATATGGCATACTAATGACTATAGTTGGATATGTTTTTGTATTGCTTTTTAAAAATAGTGTCATGTTCATTTTTCAGTATAACTCCATACATGAAGTTCGAGAACAATTTATCAGTGATCACCACACTTAAGTTAGAGTTATGTTGTAAAATCCTTCATTATGTCTAAGATTTGAAAATATGGAACAAATACCAATCAGAATGAGGACTAAGATAAAGCAATCCATCCCCCAAATCATTACACATACCTCAACATATGCATATGTTTAATAATCAGAGTTCATTGTATTTACCAGTTCCCTAAGGAAAGTTTCCCATTGAATGTCCCCATTTAGGTTAAAGCGGAGTGTATTTGTGTTAAAAACATCCCCAAAAGTCATAAGTATATGGCATACTAATGACTATAGTTGGATATGTTTTTGCAATTTTTAAATGGAGGTATATTTCTGTATTTAGTATTAATCTACCTTTGAGATCAGTGACAAAACCGCTAATGGTCACTGATCGTTAATGACGATCAGTTAATGATCACTGTACTCTGGTACTAAATCAATTCAATTCAATTTCATTTATGTATATCCTTTTGATTGTCCTCATTCAGGTTAACGCAGTGCATTTTTTTTTAGAAATGTCCCCGGAAGTCATAGTCCCAACTCTTGATCATGGCTCAAGAGTTGGGAGTTCGCCTTGTAATCAGAAGGTTGCCGGTTCGAGCCCCGGCTTGGACAGTCTCGGTCGTTGTGTCCTTGGGCAAGACACTTCACCCGTTGCCTACTGGTGGTGGTCAGAGGGTCCGGTGGCGCCAGTGTCCGGCAGCCTCGCCTCTGTCAGTGTGCCCCAGGGTGGCTGTGGCTACAATGTAGCTTACCATCACCAGTGTGTGAATGGGTGGATGACTGGATATGTAAAGCGCTTTGGGGTCCTTAGGGACTAGTAAAGCGCTATATAAATACAGGCCATTTACCATTCATAAGAGTCATCTTTTTTGGCAGTTTTCAATTGTCTCTTGTCTATTTGTTATTCATGTTAAATGTACTCGTAACATCAGTGAAAACTAAAATTAAGATATCTATTCTAAAATCGTACAGCTTGTCTTATCACTCACAGATCTTTAATACTGTACTTATTGGTGCCCTGAGGTAAAGGATAATTTGATTGGTTCTAATGTAGGTTAAAGCAGTGTTTATTAATAATTAAATCTTTTATGATAGGTTTGCTTCAAAGTTTGGATAGTTTATGCAAATCAAATGAACCCTTAGTAATTGTGTACAAATTATCTGTGTTAACAAATCATAGTTGAAATTAGAAATTTCTTTTTTAGTTTAAATAGAATATAAAAACTAGGTTAACTGTCTAATGTTTGTCTATTTAACTTATGTTTATCTACTCAAGACTAACCAAGCTGAAGCAGCATCATGAGAAATGCCTGAAACGTAAAAAAAATTGATCTGAAGACATGCTGCTCGGAAATGCTAGATACAGATAAAAATGGAGTGTGTGTGTGTGTGTGTGTGTGTGTGTGTGTTTGAGTGTGTGTGTGTGTGTCTGTGTGTGTACCTGTGTGTGTGTGTGTGTGTGTGTGTGTGTGTGAGAGAGAGAAGTGCTGTGTGTGTGTGTGTGTGTGAGAAGTGCTCTGTGTGTGTGTGTGTGTGTGTGTGTGTGTGTGTGTGTGTATGTGTGTGTGAGAAGAGCTGTGTGTGTGTGTGTGTGCGTGTGTGTGTGTGTGTGTGTGTGTGTGTGAGAAGTGCTGTGTGTGTGTGTGTGTGTGTGTGTGTGAGAAGTGCTGTGTGTGTGTGTGTGTGTGTGTGTGTGTGTGTGTGAGAAGCAGGCACGTGCAGAGGGGGGGGCTAGAGGGGCTTGAGCACCCGCCCCTTTCCTGATGGGTGCCCAAAGTGCCCTTTTCTTGAGGCAACTTTTTAAAAGCATTTTTTTTTTTTTTTTTTTTTTTTTTATGTGTGTGTGCGTGCGGAGTCCTGTCTGTGCCCCTCAACAATAATATTTAACTATTAATCACAGTTTTGCTAAATAAAAGGATCTGGCTTGCATCAGTCACATGATCACATTTAACCAATGATCGCCCTTGACGGCAGAACGCGCTGGTTACGAGCCGGGAACGAGCTCACAAAGAGCACGCGCATTTTTTGCTGTCCGGAGCTGTAGGAGAAACACAAGTTAACTCAGAGACACAGACTGATGCGACAAAAACCAGTAAGTAGGTGTGCAGCGTACACTGTAGTGTATAGCACACAGGAGTATTGGCTTATTACGTACACGTTGGTAAGCTGTCTTGTTGCAACTGACGAACTGAAACAAACGAGCGTGCTGTGTGTGCGACAGCGCGACAAACATTACCTGTCCTTTTATTAACTGCACAAGTAGTGCTGGTCATAGCTGCTGGCTACCTTTGTAAGGCTGTCATGGGTCTGTAGCTCTGTCACCGTTTTAGGGAACATATTTAGTTTTAAAGTAAGTTTCCGGGCTTTTCCTGCCTTTCTGGAGGGATTATATTTCACTAAAAAACGATCTAATATGCATGTCCACATAATTATGCATTATTATAATTATAATATATTAAAAAACATGCTATATTTTAAAGAACATACATTAAGAAGCAGATTATATTAGATTTATATTTTAAATAAGACAAAATTTGGATTTTACAGCAGTAAAATGATTGTATCTCTACAGTTTAAAAATGTAATAAGCTTTGCCCCTGCACAGAGTGGATAGTGATGGAATCATCATAAATACATTATTTCATATTTCATATTTATTACTTCCCCCTCCTCATTGCTTTATTATTGTAGCTCTAGTAATAAATAATAATGTAAGGATTCTGGATCTGCACCATGATGCCCATAGTATATACAGTATTCTGAAGAAGGTCTAAAATGTCACTGTGTGTGCGTGCATGTGTGTGTTTTATTTAGATGGATTTAAAAAAAAAATATTACTCGTGATATAACATTGTCCAGACATGGCTGGTAAGGACATGAGGAGGAAACAGTAGGAGCTGTGTGAGGCTACTAAAGGCAGTGCTATAACATTTTTCTGTCATCATTAAGTGCAAGAGTTGTTAGGTGTGGATAATTAAATTATAGTTTATTGCAATAGCAAGTTGTGCCTTGTTCTCAGATAGACAGCAAGTGGAGAGTGATATATGAAATGATGGGATGGAAGGAAGAAGAGAAGCAAAGAGTGATTCACAGGCAGAGTCTAAATTATTTCTCACGTTTTTTGTTGCCTTATGGTTCCAAGTGCTGTCACCAATCTTTGCATTTTGTTATTATCTCATGACACTTGTTTAATCAGCTACCATCTCTCCTATGGACTATTTAATGTCTACAGTCTCAGATCAACACAGCCCTGCCCTTCCCATATTAGATTCTTGATGAATGTGTGTTGTTGTTATTCAGCCTGGTTCAATGTGCCCCTTTTTAACTTTGAGCACCCGCCCCTTTAAACCTCTCTGCACGGCCCTGGTGAGAAGTGCTGTGTGTGTGTGTGTAGGTGTGTGTGTGTAGGTGTGTGTGTGTGTGTGTCTGTGTGTGTGTGTGTGTGTGTGTGTGTGTGTGTGTCTGTGTGTGTGTGTGTGTGTGTCTGTGTGTGTGTGTGTGTGTGTGTGTATCTGTGTGTGTGTGTGTGTCTGTGTGTGTGTGTGTGTGTTTGTCTGTGTGTGTGTGTAGGTGTATGTGTGTGTGTGTATCTGTGTGTGTGTGTCTGTCTGTGTGTGTGTGTATCTGTGTGTGTGTGTGTAGGTGTGTGTGTGTGTAGGTGTGTGTGTGTGTGTGTGTGTGTGTGTAGGTGTGTGTGTGTGTCTGTGTGTGTGTGTGTGTGTGTCTGTGTGTGTGTGTGTGTCTGTAGGTGTGTGTGTGTATCTGTGTGTGTGTGTGTGTGTGTGTGTGTGTGTGTGCATCTGTGTGTGTGTGTGTGTGTGTCTGTGTGTAGGTGTGTGTGTGTGTGTGTGTGTGTGTGTGTAGGTGTTTGTGTGTGTGTGTGTGTGTGTGTGTGTAGGTGTGTGTGTGTGTGTGTGTGTGTGTGTAGGTGTTTGTGTGTGTGTGTGTGTGTGTGTAGGTGTGTGTGTGTGTGTGTATTGAGCCAAGATTGCAAAACTGCCTAACTGCCTTCGTCTTCCTCCCATTAGGGCCTACATGGATGACATGACCATCATTACAACAACAGAACCATGTACTAGGCCAAGGGCGTAGATTTGGCATGGACAGAGGGGGCATGGCCCCACCAATAATTTGATTTCTTCAAGTAAAGAAAAACAAACGCGATAGAAAGAAAAAAACAATCTGTCAACGTCTCGTTCAACCAGCGGCGAAGAAAGATTTAAATTACGTTCTCTACTTCATGTGACAAATATGGCCAATGTGATTGGCTGTGCCTTTCAGGGAGCTCTGTTTAGTTTTAGCAGCAGCAAGCCTGCACTGTGAGGACCTGCAAGTAGGAGAGGAGGACGGCAGCAAAAAGGAAGAACCTGGATATAAGAAAGTGTTTTTCAAAGAAGTCACTTAAAGCCAAGTTCACTCATAAAATGTGCCGGTCATAATAACGTTACAGGCTATGCTAGGCTTTGGCCCACATCAGTCTAAAATTGTATGCAACCATGAATAACGTGTTTTGGAAACTAACTGCACAACAGGCAGCACTATTACTTCTCTCAGTCTCAGAGCAGCATTTCTAATTTTGATTGAAACTGTCAGAGAAAACGGAGCCTCGAGCAGCCAGGATAATAATACTAAAATGTTTAATTATTACTACATTACCTTTGACTAAAACTCTTGTTTGCGAGCAGCTTATTGATCTTGATAAAGACGTGCTGCTTACTTGTGTAAAAACAGTAAAATATAAAAAGTGTTTACTAATTTGTACCAACGTGAGAGAGAAATGGATCTGAAACCACTGCAACCAGAGTGTTTGCAGACACACAGATAATGAAGACATGCTGCTCGGAAATGCTAGATACAGATAAAGATGGAGTGTGTGTGTGTGTGTGTGTGTGTGTGTGTGTGTGTGTGTGTGTGTGTTTGTGTGTGTGTGTGTGTGTGTGTGTCTAACTGCCTCAGTAATTATGGACCTTATAGTCCTTACAAACACTGTTTCACTAACTTCAGTAAACATTTTACATACATATGTCACACCGTGAACGCAGCGGTGCACGAGCCACTGCAGTGGAGCTCACATACAGCTTTGTGCTTCAGACTGTTATCACACACAAACAATCAATGCAGGAGAAATAGCGCGTGCACGTGGTAGATGCCATCATTTACACAGTGCTTCATGCAGGTGTGATAACGAGACTGCTGCAGGAGAAGATTGTTGATTTATGTATCTGTGCATTTTCAGATTTTTGTGTTCCAGCTGTTGTATGTTTGTTTTTTCTTACAGGTGCAGCAGTTGGTGATTGTGCATTTCTATTTGGACTCTATTTTTTTATTACATCTTGCACTACGACCCCCATGCACCAATGCCGTGCACCGGGTGTGGTAGGCCTTTGTGTTGCTCAGTGAACGGAGTTGATTCAGCACAGTCCTCAAAGCTATGTGCAGTAAACGTACTATCGTCAAGTAAAAAGATTTTAAAAAATAACGCTAAAAAAATTCATAGTTTTTCATTAAAACATTTTATTTAATTAAAATAAAATATTAAAAAAAACACCAAAATTTAAACTCTACCACCACCAAAAACGAAAAATAAAAATAATAATAAATGATGATAACATGTATTTATTATGTTGCTCTTTGTTTGATTTCTCTTGTTTTTTTTCTCCATACAGGTGATCCAGGTGTTTGTTTGTTTTTCTTTTTGTTCCTTCCCCCCTTTCTCATCATCTCTTCTGCCCTCTGTTTTTCTTTCTCTCCCTCTCTTTCTTTCCTTCTTTCCTTCTCCCTGTCCTATCCCCCAGTCATGTCTGTCCCGTCTGTAACAACCGATAATAAAATAAAATAAATACACAATTATAATAAAAGTCAATCAAATGGACCAACATGGCATCTTTCTTGGCCTTCAAACAACAATTCTGATGGCTAAAGATCCAAATGGGACAGGCAAATAAATAAATAAATAAATAAATGATGATAACCATGTGCAGCTTCTCTCGTCTTCCATTTTTCCATGATATGTTTCACTCTACATCAGACACGTGTTAAAGTGTGTTGGCTGCATATTAAGTTCAAAATGCTGATGAGCTCTGATCCAGTTGACTGATATACTTTGCTCTACATCCTGCACTGAAATATGAGGATTGTGTGTTTATTAAAATTGAAAATCATCATGGAGTCATTGACAGAAGAGCATCAACGTTCAGCCTGTTAAATTAGATTTAGATATTTTTATTTCAGAAATGATTCCTAACAAAAATGGAGAATATAAAAACACAATCAAAGCAGTAACGTCCATATTATGAAGTGTTTGCTGTATCAGACAATCATGTTTATTCACAACAATGAAAACAATATAGTGCAGATGAACATGGTGCTGTAATGAATCTGCTCTTAAACACAATAACAAAATACATTTTCCAAGAGAGATGATAATGATTCACATCAGAGTGAAGAACGAATACATTTACAACTGGTTTCTAACATTTATTATAGATCGAACTGATCACTGATAGAAACAGAAGAATATTCAAAATGATGCTCTGAGAGATACATGAATGAGATATGGATAAACATCAAATCACATAAAACAAAAAAGCACATAATCATTATAACTGAAATAAAAGCAGAAATAAACAAGAATTAAGTCGAAAGATAAAAAAGGCAAAATGTTTAAAATATATAATCATATAAGAGACTGAACCGTCCAGTCAGGTCACAGATTCATATCTACAATAATATTTTTGTTTGTTTTTGTTTTGATTTCTTCACTTCTATGTATTATTATTATTATTATTATTATTATTATTATTATTATAAGCATATTAAGTGTGTGTCTTAGCTGAAAGCTGCTCTCCTCTCCTGGTTTTCTGTGTCACACAGACCACAACAACACAAAGCATCACCTGCAGACCGCTGAGCAGTATCCACCTGACTCTGTAGAAGGTCGAGTAAACCCCAAAGGGCTCTCTGTAGATCAGAACAAATTTTTCTGCTGACACACACTCATACTCTAAATTTGAAACTGTACACACATACTCTCCTGCATCTTCCAGTGAGACATTAGAGATTATCAGGCTGTCATAGGAACAAGTGATTCTATTGTCACTGCAGAACTTAACATCGTACACAATTTTGCCTTCTGTTTGAATCAACTTAATAAAGCCCACAGGACTAGTTTTCCAATCATCAGAGCATCTCATAGTGACTTCATCTCCCTCTGAGAAAACCTTTACTGCAGGTGGACCAAGTTTAGGGCACACCACAAGCCAGTACGCATGTTTTACTTTTTCACCTACACAGTAGTAGGTACCTGAATCATTTAACATTAGTGATGGAAATACCAGCGAGAAGTTTCGACCAATTTCTTGATCAGTATTGTAGGAAATTGTTTCCTTCATCTCCTCCGTGAATCGCAACCTTATCGTGGTGGAGGGGTTTGTGTGTCCCAGGGATCCCAGGGGCTATGTTGTCTGGGGGCTTTTGCCCCCTGGTAGGGTCTCCCATGGCAAATTGGTCCTGGGTGAGGGACCAGACAAAGAGCGATTCAGAAGACCCCCATGAAAAAAACACCGAGGGAACAGTTGACCCTGCCCGGGATAGGGTTACCGGGGCCCCGCCCTGGAGCCAGGCCCAGGGAGGGTGCCCGAGGGCGAGCGTCTGGTGGCCGGGCCTTAGTCCATGGGGCCCGGCCGGGCACAGCCCGAAGAGGAGACATGGGCCCATCCTCCCGCAGGCCCACCACCCGCAGGAGGTGCCATAGGGGTCGGGTGCATTGTGTGCCGGGTGGCGGCCAGGAGCGGAGGCCCTGGCGGACTGACCCCCGGCTGCCAAGACTGGCAATAGGGACATGGAATGTCACCTCTCTGGTGGGGAAGGAGCCTGAGTTAGTGCGTGAGGTTGAGAGGTACCGGCTAGATATAGTCGGGCTCACCTCTACGCACGGCTTGGGCTCTGGAACCAGTCTCCTGGAGAGGGGCTGGACTCTGTCTCAGTCTGGAGTTGCCCCTGGTGAGAGGCGGCGGGCTGGGGTGGGTATTCTAATATCCCCTCGGCTTGCTGCCGGTACGTTGGGGTTTTTCCCGGTGGACGAGAGGGTTTGTTCCCTGCGCCTTAGGGTCGGGGAACGGGTCCTGACTGTCATCTGCGCTTATGCGCCGAGTGGCAGTTCGGAGTACCCAGCCTTCTTAGAGTCCCTGGGGGGGGTGCTGGAAGGTGCTCCACCTGGAGACTCTGTTGTCCTGCTGGGAGACTTCAATGCTCACGTGGGTAACGACAGCGAGACCTGGAGGGGCGTGATTGGGAGGAACGGCCTCCCTGATCTGAACCCGAGCGGTGCTTTGTTATTGGACTTCTGTGCTAATCACAGTTTGGCCATAACAAACACCTTGTTCGAACATAAGAGTGTCCATAAGTGCACGTGGCACCAGGACGCTCTAGGCCGTAGGTCGATGATCGATTTTGTAATCGTATCACCAGACCTGCGACCATATGTTCTGGACACTCGGGTAAAGAGAGGGGCTGAGCTGTCAACTGATCACCACCTGGTGGTGAGTTGGATCAGGTGGCGGGGGAGGACGCTGGACAGACCTGGTGCACCTAAACGTGTAGTGAGGGTGTGCTGGGAACGACTAGCAGAGGCCCCAGTCCGCGAGATCTTCAACGCACACCTCCGGCAGAGCTTCAACAGCATTCCGAGGGAGGCGGGGGACATCGAGTCCGAATGGACCATGTTCAGCGCCTCCATTGCCGAAGCTGCTGCATTGAGCTGCGGCCGCAAGGTGGTTGGTGCCTGCCGTGGTGGTAATCCCCGAACCAAATGGTGGACACCAGAGGTGAAGGGAGCCACCAGGCTGAAGAAGGAGTCCTATCGGGCTTGGTTAGCCTGTGGGACTCCGGAGGCAGCCGACAGGTATCGACAGGCCAAGCGGAATGCGGCTCGGGCAGTGGCTGAAGCAAAAACTCGGGTGTGGGAGGAGTTCGGAGAGGCCATGGAAAAAGACTTTCGGACTGCCTCGAAGAGGTTCTGGCGTCTCAGGAGGGGAAAGCGGTGCTCTACCTGCACTGTGTATAGTGCTGGCGGAGCGCTGCTGACGTCGACTGAGAAAATTGTCAGGCGGTGGAAGGAATACTTCGAGGACCTCCTTAATCCCACTGACGCGTCTTCCAAGGAGGAAGCAGAGTCTGGGGATGAGGGGAATGACCCGCCAATTTCTGGGGGCGAGGTCACTGAGGCAGTTAAACAACTCCTTGGTGGCAGAGCCCCTGGTGTTGATGAGGTCCGCCCCGAGTTCCTGAAGGCTCTGGACGTTGTAGGGCTGTCCTGGCTGACACGCCTCTGCAATGTTGCGTGGAGATCAGGGGCAGTACCCGTGGATTGGCAGACCGGGGTGGTGGTCCCCATCTTTAAGAAGGGGGACCGGAGGGTGTGTTCCAACTACAGGGGGATCACACTCCTCAGCCTCCCCGGGAAAGTCGATTGCCAGGGTGCTGGAAAGGAGAGTTCGTCCGCTAGTCGAACCTCGGATACAGGAGGAACAATGCGGTTTTCGTCCTGGTCGCGGAACACTGGACCAGCTCTTCATCCTCTCGAGGATACTTGAGGGTGCATGGGAGTTTGCCCAACCAGTCTACATGTGTTTTGTGGACTTGGAGAAGGCATTCGACCGTGTCCCTCGGGGTATCCTGTGGGAGGTGTTGCGGGAGTATGGGGTGTCTGGCCCATTGCTACGGGCCATTCGATCCCTATACAACCGTTGCAAGAGCTTGGTTCGCATTGCCGGCAATAAGTCGGACTCGTTCCCGGTGGGTGATGGGCTCCGCCAGGGCTGCCCTTTGTCACCGGTTCTGTTCATAATTTTTATGGACAGGATTTCTAGGCGCAGCCAAGTGGCGGAGGGCTTTCGCTTTGGTGGCCTCAGGATCTCATCTCTGATCTTTGCGGATGATGTGGTTCTGTTGGCTTCATCGGGTGAGGGCCTCCAGCTCGCACTGGAGCGGTTCGCAGCCGAGTGTGACGCAGCGGGAATGAGGATCAGCACCTCCAAATCTGAGGCCATGGTTCTCAGCCGGAAAAGGGTGGAGTGCCCACTCCGGGTCGGGGATGAGGTCCTGCCCCAAGTGGAGGAGTTCAAGTATCTCGGGGTCTTGTTCGCGAGTGATGGGAGAAGGGAGCCGGAGATCGACAGACGGATTGGGGCTGCAGCTGCAGTAATGCAGACGCTGCACCGGTCCGTCGTGGTGAAGAGGGAGCTGAGTGTAAAAGCGAAGCTCTCAATTTACCAGTCGATCTACGTCCCTACCCTCACCTATGGCCACGAGCTGTGGGTAGTGACCGAAAGGACAAGATCGCGGATACAAGCGGCGGAAATGAGCTTCCTCCGAAGGGTGGCTGGCATCTCCCTTAGAGATAGGGTGAGAAGTTCAGCCATCCGGGAGGGGCTCAGAGTAGAGCCGCTGCTGCTCCACATCGAAAGGAGCCAGCTGAGGTGGTTTGGGCATCTGGTAAGGATCCCCCTGGGCGCCTCCTGGGTGAGGTGTTCCAGGCATGTCCCACCGGGAGGAGGCCCCGGGGCAGACCCAGGACACGCTGGAGAGATTATATCTCTCGGCTGGCCTGGGAACGCCTTGGTGTTCCCCCGGATGAGCTGGAGGAGGTGGCTGGGGAGAGGGAGGTCTGGGCCTCTTTGCTTAGGCTGCTGCCCCCACGACCTGGCCCCGGATAAAGCGGATGAAGATGGATGGATGGATGGATGTTTCCTTCATCCAAACTGGGGGCTGGTCATGAATGGGGTCCATGACGGGACACTCCAGCACAGCTGTGTCTCCCTCTGAAGCATAACGTAGCTTTATTTGTTTGGTCAAACGTACAGAGTAAGTGCTCACACACTGCTGTTGGTTCATCACCAGGCAGATGTAAACAGTTTGTTGTTCATTGAAGACATGAAGAAGTGATGTGTTTTTCACCTCCAGGAAACTTTCTTGGACTTTAATCACCTTAAAAATTATTCTGTCTTTGAAAATACTCAGCATCCCTGGTCGCCACTTACTGTCATGTCTGATCCAACGCACCGTCAGATTCTCACCTGCTCCTTTACATTGTACGTCTACAGTGGCATCAGGACTTCTGATATCTTCTCCCCCCCTTACTGTCTTACACACAGTCAGGCTGATGTTTCTCTCATATGTCATCCTGCCCTGAGTCCAGCACACTTCTTGGTACAGTCCAGAGTCTGAGTGGGTCAGTTTGTTGAGAGTAAATGAATTAGAACCATGAAATGTCTCAGGAAATGAGAGTCGTCCTGTCAGGTCTTCATGTACTGTGAAGTTTCTGTTCCAGGGGTCAGAGATGTTCCACAGGACCAGAGTATCTTCACCAACACGTCTGGAGGTGATGCAGGAGCTGTTTTGTTTTGGGAGCTTGAACTGTAAAGACTCTCCTTCTTCTCTTATGGCGATAAATTCTTCTGCATGAATGTTGCTGATGAGAGTGAACAGCAGGGAGAAGCAGAGCTGTGCGACTGCAGCCATCCTGCTCAGAGGTCTCGTGGTGAGTGTCGTACAAGCACTGACACTGCTCGCTTCAAGAGCTTCCTGTTTGTGGTTGGAGGAGGAACGCCACTTCTTTATCACATCATCAAGGAACACTTTGAAGCATTTGGCTCGATATCAGTGCCGTATATCTGCTTTCACTCTTCACAGGCCAAAGTGTGGACACGGTTTTTTTATACTTCATTGCATGGGTCCAGGGGTATCAAACATGTGGTCTGGAGCACAGAACCGGCCAGTCACAGTGTCCAATCTGAACCATTACAAGTGAGATAATGTCAGCTTTACCACACAGCTATGAATATTATGAAAATGTAAAAGTCCTTTCTAAACTATTTTTTCACAAAAAATGTTGTTTCTTATGTGATCCTTCATAAAACATCACATATTTTCCAACATAATTCAGGGTTTGGTTTGGTCTAAGTAAGCAGAGAAGTCCAGGCATCCAGTTTCCATGCAGATGTTTACATGAAGCTCATCATCTGATGATGAAACTTACTTTGTACCCAAGCAGCCCAACCAGAAATTGAAAGTGTACATGCATCAAGGGACGGAGCGCATCCCGTCAATAGGTCCAAAGTGCAATCGAGGCTAATCCCATGATCTTCTTATTTTCTTGTAGACCGAAGTTGAAAATCTGGCAGTATTTATTTTTGTGATTTTTTTTCCACTCTCAGCTGTCCTTCTCCTGTATTTGGGCCTGTTTGTTAATTTATTTCAATCATGTAATCAAAATACACGTACATTTAGCAAAGAAAATCTGAGAAAAAATACTATACAAAATAAAGTTAATACATTTCAATATTGCTTCTGTTCTGATTCATTTACATGTCGAAAGGGAGAGGGAAGAAGTGCACACTTATTTAATCCCACCCCTTTGCCATAAGTTATCAGTCAATATTTAGTCAGCTTCCTTACTGATATAATCTGTAATAAAAATAGTGAACAGATTTCTGATATAATATATACTATAATATCACATCATGAAGTTTTCTAAATAGTGACATTCACTTAATTTCAACATTTTCCCTTTTCTTTATAGCTCAAGAAGATCATATCTTTATAACTCTTTTTGAACTGTTTTATGTTTGGATATTGCTTCAATTTCATATTCAAACTGTTCCACAGCTTCACTCCATGCACAGAAACACAAAAGCTTTTTCCTGTTGTACGTACCTTCCCTGTTTTGAAGTTACAAAAACCCCTTAAATTATAAATTACTCTGAATATAATCTGGCAGTTCTTTATTTTTTGCTTTGAATAGAATTTGTGCTGTTTGGAATTTCACTAGATCAGCAAATTTCAATATTTCAGACTGCAAAAATAGTGAGTTTGCATGTTCCCTGTAACCTGCATTGTGGATTATTCGAACTGCTTTTTTTTGTTGAAGAGTAAAAAGTGAAAGTATGTGGTTTAATAGTTGTTGCCCCAGACCTCTGCACAAAAGCTTAAGTATGGTGAAACCAGTGAACAGTAGAAAATATGAAGTGATGTCCCGTGTGATACCTGCTTTGCCTTGTTTAGTATTGCAATGCTTCGTGATACTTTGGAATGAATATATCTTACGTGAGCACTCCAGTTTTTCATCTATTATTACCCCCAGAAATTTATTTTCCCTGACTCTTTCAATATCAACACCATTTAGTTTAATCTTAGCATTGTATTTAAAGTACTATTTCCAAATAACATCATTTTAGTTTTATTCAAATTTAATGATAATTTGTTTTTATCAAGCCAGAACTTCACTTTACTTATTTCATTAGTCATATCATCCAATAAATTCTGCAGATCATCACCAGAGCAGAAGATGTTTGTATCGTCAGCAAAGAGAACCATTTTTAATACCTTGGACACTTTACAGATGTTGTTAATGTACAAGTTGAAGAATTTTGGGCCCAAAACTGAGCCTTGGGGTACACCACAAGCAATGTCCATACATAAGGAGCAACCACCATTTAATTTCACAAACTGCTTACTTTAATAATTCAGGACCCAATTTAAAACTACCCCTCTGACACCATAACGTTCCAGTTTTCTTATTAATATATTGTGATCTATAGTGTCAAATGCCTTTGTCAAGTCTTTGAATAACCCATCCACATATTGCTTTTTGTCTATGGAATTTGGGATGTATTCTATTGAATTCTGCTTGATCCGTACTCTCAGTGAGTAGTTTATGTTTATCTATACATTTGTCCAGTTGGTTGTTAAACAGTTTTTCAAGAATTTCTGAGAATTGAGGTAGTAAAGAGACCGGCCTGCAGTTTATGAAATGGTGTTTGTTGCCAGTTTTGTATAGGGGTATCACTTTTGCTATTTTCATTCTGTCTGGAAATCGACTAGTTTGAAATGATAAATTACAGATGTACGTAAACGGTTTTATAATAGCCTTACTATATCTTTTAACCACTATCATATCAATATCAATTGGGTTCCAGCTTGAGTGAACGCTGGTGCGCCTGGCTACTGCTACTCACCGGTACATTTTCGATTATTTAGATTATTTGGATTCAGATTTGAATGAACAGGGACATTCACACTCAGGACCAGATCGATCTCTGCCAGGGATTGATTTGCAACGCTTGTCCTCAACATCTGCTATTTCAGCTGAATGTGCTCTTACGTCTTCTTCTCAGTGAGCTGCACTAGCTTAACTGTTTGAGCTATTTTAGCCTACCTGTTCGTCGCTCCGGCTGGCTCGGCTCCTTTTCCTCCACATAATCGAAGATGTGGCCCAAGATGTTTCTGAGCTGGTCGGCACTATTATGGATTCTCCTGACGCTCGTCTACCATCCTATGGCTGGTCTGCTCCGCTATACAGCCGCTGAGCTCCTGCACCTTCGCGAGCAGCTGTCGCTCCCGTCGCCGGCGGAGCTCCACTACCACCCAGACATCACTTTCCAGCCTCGCCGGAGATACATCCATCGCGGGTCCCGCATGATTTTCCATAACTCCAATGGAACTAAATCGTTTTGGTCTGCTACTCGCCGCCCTCGCAGGGAACCTGATCGGGCTGTCAACCACCGATCTCTAGCCCACCTGCCCGGGGCGCCGACTGCGATTAGCAAAAAAGAAAATACTCAGTTTGGGTCTTCTAAACATTCGCTCACTGACAAATAAGGGGCCTCTCATCCAAGACCTCCTATCTGACCTTAAGTTTGACTTTTTCTGCTAAACTGAAACCTGGCAACAACCTGATGACTTTTCTCAGCTAAATGAATCTACTCCTCTGGGGTTTGTTTACCTTTCTGAACCTCGCTGCTCAGGTCGTGGGGGTGGTCTCGCGATCTTCTTTCGCTAGCATTTGAATGTCCATCCATCCATCCATCCATTCGCTTCCGCTTATCCTTTTCAGGGTCGTGGGGGGCGCTGGAGCCTATCCCAGCTGTCATAGGGCGAGAGGCGGGGTACACCCTGGACAGGTCGCCAGTCTGTCGCAGGGCCAACACACAGAGACAGACAACCATTCGCGCTCACATTCACTCGCACATTCACACCTAATGGCAATTTGGATTTTCCAATTAACCTATCCCCACAAGCTGCATGTCTTTGGACGGTGGGAGGAAGTACGGTGGGTACTCTCCGGAGTACCCGGAGAGAACCCACGCAAACACAGGGAGAACATGCAAACTCCACACAGAAAGACCCCGGCCTGATGTTGGAATTGAACTCAGGACCTTCTTGCTGTGCGGCAACAGTGCTAACCATCGTGCCCATTGAATTGAATGACCCGCCAATTAATCTTGATACCTTTAGTTCCCATGAGTGCCTTGCATGTGAGCTGACTGGACCCATTCCCACCATCATAGCTACTGTATACCCCCCCCCCCCCCCCCCCCCAAACCTAACCCTGTCTTCCTCAGTGACTTTGCTAATCTACTAACCCATCTTTCATCTCTCTCCCCAAATGTGATCTTGGTGGGAGATTTCAACATTCATATGGATAATAATGACCGTCTGCTCACCAGAGACTTTTCCTCTTGTCTCGAAGGCTCTGAATTTAAACAATTTATCGACTTTGCCATTCACTCTAAAGGACACACCCTGGACTTGGTCTGCTGTTCTGGTCTTACTCCCTCGAATCTTTCTGCTGCTGAAATCCCCATAACTGACCACTTCCTCCTTTCATTTAACCTCACTCTCTGCTGCTCTTCTACCAAGCCAACCCGTCTCATCTCGTTCCGCAACATCAACAACATTGATATGGACATTCTCACTACCAGTTTGGACAATGTTCAGATTCCGGACTTCTATTCTACTCCTGATGATTTCTTGTTGTATTATAATAATTGTCTACACATTGTCCTTGATTCTCTTGCTCCTCTAAAAACCCACTCTGTTTCCTTTGCTCACTCTGCTGCCTAGTTTACCTCTGACCTCCGAGCATTGAAGGCCAAAGCTCGGCAGCTAGAGCGTAAATATTAGAAATCTAGTTTAACTGTTGATTCAGAAATCTATAAATACCATGTACTTCAGTATAAAGACTCCATCAGCAAGGCCAAACTAAGTTTCTACTCTGGTATTATCAGGTCTTATTAGGGTAATGCAAGGACTCTGTTTTCAGTTCTCAACAAACTAATTCAGCCCCCCAACGCTTTACCACCACACTTCTATTCCTCTGAAACCTGCAACTCCTTGATGCTGTTCTGGACTACGAAAATGAATAACATCCACCAGCAACTCAGATCAAATGTTGTGTCTACCTCATCTCCAGAACCTTTTCTCCTTTTTGAGACGTTTTCCACTGTTTATCTTCCCGATTTATCCGATATTTCCGAGTTCATATGTAAATCAAAGCCTGCCTAATGTCATCTTGACCCCATGCCCACAGGGCTTGTGAAATCCTGCCTCTCTTCTCTACTCCCACTCATCTCTGCTATCATTCACTCTTCTCTCACCACCGGTATCGTTCCCTCCTTATTCAAGACTGATTCAAAAAACCTTCTTTAGATCCTAACAACTTTAACAACCTCCGTCCGATTTCCAATTTACCCTTCATTTCTAAAATACTTGAAAAAGTGGTTGCAGCTCAACTTCATGTTCACCTGGTTAATAATAATATTTACGAGAGATTTCGATCTGGTTTTCGCTCATGTCACAGTACAGAAACTGCTTTACTTAAAGTCACTAACGATCTTCTAATCGGAGCTGACTCTGGCCTTCTCACCATTCTCGTCCTTTTAGATCTGAGCTCAGCCTTCGACACCATTTCTCACTCTGTACTTTTAAGCAGACTTTCCTCTCTCAGCATCTCCGACACACCGCTTGCCTGGTTTCAATCATATCTCCTTCACCGCTCCCAGTTTATTCAACTAAGATCATTCCGCTCTCGTCTATTGCCCGTCACCTCTGGTGTACCACAAGGCTCAGTTTTAGGCCCTCTTCATAACATACATCCTCCCTCTAGGTACCATTTTCCGCTAATTTGATCTTCAGTTTCACTGTTTTGCTGATGACACCCAGTTATATCTGTCTTGCAGACCTGATTCCTCCCTCCCACCCTCCTCCCTCACAGAATGTCTATCCGAGTTAAAATCCTGGTTTATCTCTAATTTTCTCAAGCTCAACGAGAATAAAACTGAAATGGTGTCATCCTAGACAGTTCACTATCCCTTAAATCTCACATCAATAATCTCACCCGTTCTGCCTACTTCCATCTACGCAACATTAACAGATTGCTTCCTTCTCTTTCCACCCAGTCTACATCCATTCTTGTCCACAGTCTTGTTACCTCCTGTATTGACTACTGCAATTCTCTTTTGCATGGTCTCCCCCAAAAATTCCCCCATAAGCTTCAACTGGTTCAGGACTCTGCTGCTCGCATTATCATCAGAACCCCTCCTACCAGCACATCACCCCTGTTCTTCAGGAACTTCACTGGCTCCCTGTGATATTCCGGATTATATTCAAACTTCTGCTTACCTTCAAGGCCATTCATAACCTCGCTCCTCCTTACCTTTCTTACCTGTTAAGCAGTACCTGTTCTGCCCGTTCACTTCGATCTTTTTCTCCAGCTTGCTGTACCTTCTTTCCGCCTCACCACCATGGGAAGCAGAGCTTTCAGCTGCTCTGCTCCCAGACTGTGGAACTCTCTACCCCCAAATATAAGAAACATTGGTTCTCTCCCACAGTTTAAATCCCAACTCAAAACCCATCTGTTCAAATCTGCATATTCACTGTGAATCCACTGTTAGTTAATTTTATCCTGTGCTTTTTGTTTTATTGTTCTTATTTTGACATTGTTTTATTATGTTTTGATCCTATTGTAAAGTGTCCTTGGGTGACTTGAAAGGCGCTCATAAATAAAATTTATTATTATTATTATTAATATCAGTACAATCCAAAGATTGCCACAACCTCCATATTATATTCTTCACGGTCATTACAAATTAAATACTTGGGATAGTTCTCTTGTCCAGCCCCACATTTTATAACACTGTTCAGTATTTCCCATAAACTTTTAATATTATTTCTATTTATATCTAATTGCTTCTTATAGTATTCCTTTTTACTATATTTAAGTATATTAATTAACTTATTTTTATATCTTTTGTATCTGATTTCAGCATCTTCAGTTCTCTTTCTTAAGAAATCTCTGTATAGAGCATTTTTCTTTATAGAGGCATTTTGCAGACCTTCTCTTATCCATGGACAGCCCATATATTTATGTTTCCTACTATATCGCTTTATTGGACAGTTGGTATTATACAATAATGTAAACATTCTAAGGAATTCATTATACGCACTATGAACGTCTTGTTTCTGATATATTTCACCCTAGTTCTGTTTCATTAAATTTTTTTTCAATGCATTCACTCTTTCTTCTGTTCTTGCTTGTCTGTACTCTTTTTTACTGTCCACTTTATTGATCTTGTAATTCCTATCATAGATGGTAAAAATTGGAAGATGGTCACTTATGTCTTTAATCAGGAGTCCACTTACAGTCTTATTTTTAATGTCATTTGTAAAAATGTTGTCTATGAGAGTTGCACAATGTGATGTGATCCTGGTAGTCTAGTAATTTTTCTGCATTTTGGATGTGAAGGAGCTTTACCTCCACAAGTTCAAGGATACTTTTCTGCTGCAACCTGATAGTGGAAATTTCCTCCATTAAGAAGTAAAGAGACCTTTTAATGTCCCCGACTTCCTCAGCTGACGGAGTCCTCTTCAGCCCCATTGTATCTGGTTCCACTGGTAGCAGGTTCAGTCAGCTGTTTCCTCGGTCAGCTGTTAGCTTTCTCAGCTGTTAGCCTGGTAGCTTGTTGGCTAGCCTGCAATTACCTCTTTAACTTTGATAATCCAGTCCAATATCCTGTATCAGAGTCATACAGTTATAACAGTCATGATTGTGTTTTTGAATGGATGTCCAAGGTGTAGTTTATACACTGGAGTAAGTATCTTGTTTGCACTAAAGAGGTTTGACATTAATGTCATAGATGGTTGCAGACGGAGACGGGAAACTCAAAAACACTGAAAGGCAAATAATGCAAAACTTTACTGGGACATATATAAACTAAACATATGAAGAGGCACACGGGGGAAACGCACAGCCATGAGGGAGAATGCAACACTATACTTAGGGAGACAGCGGCAAACACAAAGTACAATGACGAGGGAACAGAAGACACATAAGGAACGCAAGACTGACACATGAGTTTGACAGAGAAGTGGAGGAAAGGTAGATTAGAGGGAGTGAGGGAACGAGAGGAGACATGAGAAACATAACAGGCAGGGGGGAAGAGAGTGAAACATGAGGAGGGAAGCAAGACACAATAACTCACAACATATATAAACACAGACACACACAGAGACACAGAGGCCAAAGACACAAGAGGGAATCTGATCATCAAGACGCTAAACAGGGAATATAAGAAACTCAAAACAGAATAACTAAGACTACAAATGAACCAGAGTATGAACTATGATACAAAGTAACACTAAAACATGTGGTGGCAGATTTCTTTTCTCATGTATTAATCACATATTTAATCATATCACATTAGTTATAGTAATATCACTTTCTCACTTTACTATAGTAAGAGCACTCCTGCCACTCCTTTATATGCATGTGGAAAGTTAACACAGTGAGGCCGTTGTAATGAGAGACGTTAAACAGATAGTGAGGCTCCTTCTGCTTATCAGGGATGTAAATTCTTAAGTAATGGCTAAGCAGAAAACAAGGTCATAATTCTCTCTGTGAGGGAGGAGGTATAGCCCCCCCCCCCCCCCATGAGAGGGGCCAACATGTAAGAGTTTGAGGAATGTTCTTTGTCTGTGTCTCTGTATATGCTATATAAGATGTAAGGGCGGTGGCCACATTTCAGAGATGGTCCTGGTGTTTCACTGGGATGCTCTCTCCACATTGTGTTTATTAAACCCACTTCAAATCAAGCTCACTGGGTGTGTTGCAGGTTATTGTTAACATTTCCATGACAATTTGGCGTCATGAACAGGATTCCTCACGTGAGTTTCGCTGAATCGCAGGTATGCGGTGACTGGCCATCCTGGGGGAAAATTGTCCCAGTCCCACCGTTCTTTTGTTTTCAAAAAAGGGGGAACCGCTAGAGGCCTTCAGCGACTCACACATGCAGGAATTTAACGAACTATGAGGAAAGAAATGGGAAAAGAATCTGCAACGGTGAGCTGTTTTGATTTGGGGGGAGTTTTCAAGCGGACCACAAAAAGGGAAAACCTCAAAAAAACGACGCCTAAATTATGGATTGTTGTGGGAAGGACTTTTCTGTCCTTGGGAAGGACTCTTCTGTCTTTGGGTTTATGGTTTTTAGCACTTTGTACCGAAGCAAAGGCTGCAGAGGGGACGCCCGGCTGCAATGGGTGCTGAGCTCAGCAAAGCGGCTACAGGAGCCGTGGGGAGGTTGTGTCCCTGGAGGTGGTCTGGGTGAAAACTCCAAATGGGTGAAGTATGTGTTGTGTAAGAGAAAGATGTTGACAGGAATAAGAATTTAGTTTGTTTGTTTGTAGTTTTTTTTTAAGTTGTTGTTGCTTTTGTTGTTTTCTTTTTCTTTATTTTTTTTTTGTTTTTGTTTTGGATGGACCACTGGGAGGGAAACCTCAGGAATACGACACCTAATTTCAGGACTGTTGTGGGAAGGACTCTGTCCTTAGTTTATGGTGTTTAACACTTTTGCACCATAAGGAAAAGGCTGGACGGCGAACACGCTTGTCCACAAAGCTGAGATCAGCAGTACGGCCACCTCCAGGTGGTCCGGGCAAATCCAGGTTTTGATTGGATGATTTTTTTTCTCTTTCAGAAATATGGGAAAGAATACGTACAGTCTGAAGTGTGTAGAAACTGAGGAATGCAGTTTCACTTGGTGTTCGCTCGCTCTGTGGTATAGTATCACTTCCTGTTCCTGCTCAAACACAGTGGTGTTTCTGAGTAGCTTATTTGCTTAGCAGTTTAATTAACAACTTTTAAATACATTCTTTTTTCATAGTATAATCTTCACGTGCTTCATCCGAAGCACACTTTCTGTGTACTCACTACCTAATTTATAGCCAAAGTATTCACTCACTGTCTCTGTACTGTTTCGCTAGCTTAGCTCGTAGCCGACCCGTTAGCACCATGGCTACTTCACCTGTCCCTTCTGCACTTTCTTGCTCATTGTGTCAGATGTTTAGTTACTCCTCGGCCTCCTTTAGCAGTAATGATATCTGTAACAAATGTAGCATATTTGCAGCTCTGGAGGCCAGGATTACTGAACTGGAGACTCGGCTTCGCACCCTTCACTCACCCTTAGCTAGCCAGGCCCCTGTAGCTGGTGCAGCCGAAGATAGCGTAGGCCCCGCTAGCTGTTCCCCGGCAGATCCCAAGCAGCTGCGGAAAGAGGGCGGCTGGGTAACGGTGAGGAGGAAGCATAGTCCTAAACAGAAGCCCCAGGTACACCACCAACCCGTTCATGTGTCTAACCATTTTTCCCCACTCGGTGACACACCCGCTGGGGGTCAAACTCTGGTAATTGGTGATTCTGTTCTCAGACATGTGAAGCTAGAGACACCGGCAACCATAGTCAATTGTCTTCCAGGGGCCAGAGCAGGCGACATTGAAGGAAATTTAAAACTGCTGGCTAAGGGTAAACGTAAATTCAGTAAAATCATAATTCACGTCGGCAGTAATGACACCCGGTTACGCCAATTTGAGGTCACTAAAATCAATATTGAATCAGTGTGCAACTTTGCCAAAACAATGTCGGACTCTGTAGTTTTCTCTGGTCCCCTCCCCAATCAGACCAGGAGTGACATGTTTAGCCGCATGTTCTCCTTAAATTGCTGGCTGTCTGAGTGGTGTCCCAGAAATGATGTGGGCTTCATAGATAATTGGCAAACCTTCTGGAGGAAACCTGGTCTTGTTAGGAGAGATGGCATCCATCCCACTTTGGATGGAGCAGCTCTCATTTCTAGAAATATCGACAAATTTATTAAACCCCTCAAAATATGACTATCCAGAGTTGGGACCAGGAAGCAGAGTTGCAGTCTTACACGCCTCTCTGCAGCTTCCCTCCTCCTGCTACCCCCCCAAAAACCCATCTCCATAGAGACTGTGTCAGCTTCCAAAAAGACAAAAAACAAACTAAAAACCAGCAACAAACAACTTAAACATTTACAAAGAAAGAACAATACAGTATCCACATCTGAACCAAAGAGTAAAACAGTGAAATGTGGATTATTAAATATTAGGTCTCTCTCCTCCAAGTCTCTGTTAGTACATGACTTAATAATTGATCAACAAATTGATTTACTCTGCCTTACAGAAACCTGGTTGCAGCAG
The DNA here is from genome assembly GCF_056152115.1 of Neolamprologus brichardi. NCBI lineage: Eukaryota > Metazoa > Chordata > Actinopteri > Cichliformes > Cichlidae > Neolamprologus > Neolamprologus brichardi. The sequence continues at coordinate 9,427,416 of NC_142112.1, forward strand.
GATGATTATGTTAGTTTAAATGAATCAACACCCCCGAGTCATTCTAACTACCAGAAATCTCGAAGCACAGGTCGAGGGGGCGGTGTGGCAGCAATTTTTCACACCAGTCTATTAATTAATGAAAGACCAAGACAGACTTTTAATTCATTTGAAAGCCTGATGCTTAACATTGTCCACCCCAGCTGTGAAACTCAGAAACCAGTCTTACTTGTTATCATCTATCGTCCACCTGGGCCTTACACAGAGTTTCTGTCTGATTTCTCAGACTTTATATCTAATTTAGTTCTGAGCTCAGATAAAATAATTATTGTGGGTGATTTTAACATCCATGTTGATGCTAAAAATGACAGCCTCAACATGGCATTTAATCTGTTATTAGACTCAATTGGTTTCTCTCAAAATGTAAAAGAACCCACCCACCACTTTAATCACACTCTAGATCTTGTTTTAACATATGGCATAGAAACTGAACATTTAACAGTGTTTCCTGAAAACCCTCTCCTGTCTGATCATTTCTTGATAACATTTACATTTACAATAATTGATTACGCAGCAGTGGAGAGTGGACTTTATCAAAGTAGATGTCTTTCTGAAAGCGCTGTAACTAAGTTTAAGAATATAATCCACCCACTGTTATCATCGTTAATGCCCTGTACCAACACAGAGCAGAGCAGCTATCTGAACGCTACCTCAACAGAGGTCGATTATCTTGTTAATAATTTCACCTCCTCACTACGTACGACTCTGGATACTGTAGCTCCAGTGAAAACTAAGGTCTCTAATCAGAAGTACCTGACTCCGTGGTATAATTCTCAAACACGTACCCTAAAGCAGATGACTCGTAATCTGGAGAGGAAATGGCGTGTCACAAATTTAGAGGATCATCATTTAGCCTGGAGAAATAGTTTGTTGCTTTATAAGAAAGCCCTCCGCAAAGCCAGAACAGCTTACTACTGTTACGGATTCAAATATTGGGAATGGATACAGGAGGAAAACCAAAATAACCACACTGGTCCGGCCGGGTCAAGTCAAACGATGATTTAATGAACACACGCGTGGGAGATGGACACCATACAGCAGACAGCATCAGATCTCAAAATGGTGGAGCCTTGATCAAACTCTTATAGCCTCTAGTGGCCCCCACCTAATCATAAAAGCCTAAACATTCACATTCTTTCTCACACGGCGCCTAAGCTACGACCTTGGCTCCCTGTTTATCTGCTCCTGATGAAATGGGGCAGTATGCTCTGTTCTCTTCTAATCAGACAAATAAGGCGATGACTTTCTGTGAACAATATTTTCTTATAACTCAGCCGTATAATGCATCATAAAACAATATCATTCATTCACAATAAATCAGCAGTCTAATGTAATGCAAATCAGTTTACCAAATGTAATAGTTATCACCTTCTTCTAATTCAGGAGCATAATGCAAACTAAAACTACATAATAATTCACAATCTTTAATTAGGGGTCTAACATGGCATAAAATAATATCATAATCCCACAATTCCCCCTGATGAGCTCTTTAGACATAAAGAGCTCACTTACACCCTGCAATCCAGTGTTGCCGGGTTCATTTCTCCTTACTCCTGAGGCCTTTTGTCCCCCTGTTGGGTGAACCATATGTGAGATGACCTCTGTGTTTACGCAGTTCAGATGCAAGAAAAACTTTTATTACAACAACAACAACAGTAGGTACAGATGATACTCCCATCACTCCCCAGTTCTCCCACAGCTTTATTTCGGTGCTACCTTATACCCTCCAAACATACTCAGACTAGAACCTCTGTCCGAGGAGCTTTTAACCTTTATTTTATTGCTGTAGGCACCAGTGTCTTCCAGTCGGGTGATCCTCTGCTCTTGTTTCCTTCAACCTCAGGGGTTAGACAACCCTTCAGTCGTTGCACGGATCAGGGGATTATTCTGCCCCGATTTCAAACAATGATCTGTGTATTCTGGGATCACAGCTGTGTTCCCCAGGAAAAGGAACAGAAAGGTGTTCTCCTTATGACCAACAGCCTCTCGAACGTCGTTGGTGTGGTGTTCCTGGATTTCCGTTAACCCCTTCATGATTATTGCTGTGTTTATGGGATCCATCCTTTTGAGGTGACTAACTGGAGCCCAAAATGCCATGACCCTTGAACCCAGTTGATGTTTCAGCAGTCACCGTGTCTGTCTCTGCTGCGAAGGATCCTCGTATATCTGTGACCTCGTCTGGTGTCTGTTCCTTTCTCTGTAAGAGACAGAAAACCAAAACACCTCTCTTCCTAGCTCTAACAATCTAATGTTGTTGTCTACTAATCTTTTGGTGGTTCAGAATTTGTTTAGAATATTCAGAATGTCTCAAGGACTTATCCTAATTTAGTGTATGTGTGTGTAAGCGTGTTTGCATTTAGCCTGCTGCACTCAAGGCATTTCTTACACTTTATCAGTCCGGACTATCGCCGAACGAAGCTTATGACCTTCAAAAGACCGAGTGCCAACTCATTATAAGCACATTTGCAAGATATATATAAAAATGATTAAAACCACTCATTCTAATAAAAGACATCAAAGACAAAGCAGCCATTTCTAATTCTAACATGTGTCCATTCAATGAAGCTAGAAAATTAAAAGAACAGGTTAGTGACCTCATATCTTAGAAAGTATCAGACTTTCTCCTATCCAGTGTCGTTGCTCCAATCTTGTTATTCTGTGTTAGGGAATGAAATCAATTTAATTGTCACGTTAGATCTGTTCAACTCCTGGCTCCGCCCAGAGCCTGCGTCTTCCCAATTGTCTACAAACAAAACCTGTATTATTATGAACTTCACTTCAACATGAACTTGTTGACTACTTTTGACACCTGTAAATAGAAGATTATCATCAGGTTATAACAATCACTGTAATACAAATGTTAATATGTCAATAGCTTCAATAAATGTTCAATGCAATGCTTGTTATATGATTCTAATGTAACAATAATGCTGATGCTAAAATAACAGTAAAACACACCCTTTTTATCCCTCACTGACCACAGCAGGGGCATCTATGTTTTAATTCAGCCATGAAGCTCACCTGATTCATCACTGAGCCCCACCGGCACTGGCATTTGACAGGGTGGCGCTGCATGTTCTTCCTTTAATGTCACTATTTTCAATCTGTTAATTAGAGTGCTTAAACATGAAGTAGACTACGTCCACAACAAGTCAATACAGCTATAAATGTGGCCAATTATCAATCTATTACCAATCAATAACAAACGACAGCTTTTATTTTATGCATGCTTTTAGTCAACCACTCACCCAGAGGATCTCCAATCCCAGAAAATTCCTTCTCCTCATTTAATGAGTCTGTCCTCCTTCCATGCCCTGGTAACTGGTCCATCCAGAGCTGTATCATTATGAAATATACATACAACAAGCCAAACCACACCTTGGTCACACCAACCCTTTTCCGCCCTGAAGATGTCCAACGCCATCTTAGTCTGGACTGTCAAAGGTGATTTTAACGCTGACTGTTCCGACAATCCATTTTATAACATTTCCTGGTCAGATTAGCCAATCCCTGCACACTGGAATAAACATAATCAACATGATCAACATTTTTCCTGCATGTTATTTCACCATCTTATTGATTCCAACGCTCCATCCTTATGTGGTTTGCTACATTATGTTTATCTAGAACTCCACTCTGTCTCTAAATGTTTGAAGAGTTTTTCATGTTTGGGGTCAAGTTTTAAGAATTTGACCATACGTGAAATTAATGGTGTTATCACCCCCATCGGGGCTTACCTTTCCCACTTCTGATGATATTCCTCCCTATTCTTTGCAAGTACCCCCTTTTGGTGGCGAGAAACTGTTGGTGTGGTCAAGTGGGTGCTGTAAAAACAAAAGCTCAGGACAGAACAATTATCAGTCATGTACTTCATACAAAATTAGCATATATTAAATTTCATATTGATCCTCTGAGTGTAATGATACATTTTAATTTTAATTTATCAAAACTAAACAATAATTTTTCTTTATTTTTGCTCTTGTTCTTGTGCAGCACCGCATCTCAGCACATGCCCCTGTTGGTTCTATCTTACTTTTCTAAATTATTGACTATTTCAATGGAGAACCTAAATGACGTGGACCAAGGTTTGTCATTACATATCTCTATTTTGAATGTGACAAGTCTATCATTCCCCTGTTATTCATAGACATTAATAGAGTTTTTTGGCTTTTTTTTTTTTTTCTTTTTCTTTTCTCTATAAAAGTTAATTGACTCTTTACAGTGGCCTGCTATGGTTAATAATAACATGTTCAGTCTTGAGTGAAATCAAAGCTTCTCTTCACTTTAGCATTTAACATTCCCAACAATATAATGTGATACATTAATCGAAACACAACTAATAAAACACAATTTTCTTAATGGAAACATCAGTAGCTCAAAATTAGCAACCAAAGGGTTAAGTCTGCAGCTCACACTCATGTGAAGCTACAGCCTCCCCCCTTAGTCTCTGTCCTCCTTCTACTCCTCCAAAAACAAAACCAAGCAAGACAAAACATCCACCCTTCTTTTACAGGCGGAGTGAATTGTTTGTGGACATTTACTAATCCTAAAGTCGGTATCGTTTTTGTCTCAGTGTCAAGTCAGTTAAAACTTTTAGTCGTCAGTCCATCACAGTCCAGTCACATGCATACATTCACACACATTCATACCAGATATTGCTGATAATGGAGTCTCACGCGCAACCTAATCAAGCCTCCATCACCAGCAAGATGACGTCATCATTTTAAAGGAAAAACAGTTCCTTGTTTTTTTTGGGGGGTTTTTGGACTGGATTGACTCGCTGCAATCCTTTTAGGCTCAGGACTTCTCATGTGATCAATGTCCCATATAAGTGAATTTCTCCCAAGCCCATTATAATCATGGAGAAAAATACTTTGCAACTGTTTTCAGTAAGAATGTTTTATAGCGCTTTAAAGTTCAATCTCTCAGGCCTGGATTAAAGAGCTGATTTGTTAAATCAGGAACTCACAAAATACCAAAATATCACCACCGGTGGATCACTCCTCTCAGATGTTCTTATTTCAGTGCACTGTAACAAAAGCAAAGACAAACGTAACCAATAAAATACTCATATAATAACAAATACTGGGGCCCGTTGGAAACATGTCCAAGCATAAAACCATCTTTCTCTCTCCTAGAGAAAGAAAACAATCCAAACCTCACTGATAAAATCAACCTAGTGTTAAGCAAAACCCAAAATCAACCAAAACTTCACCAGAAAGTTTTTCCTCCGTCCCGGGACAATATTGTGTAGGAATACAGGTACCGTAACTTCTTTTGCACTGACAAAAAACATGTTGGACTTATTTGATTCAATAGTGGACACTAGTTGCACACAAATGTTTTGCTTTGGTAAAAACTTAAACAACTGAGTTAAATCAACACAACCTTTTCATATTCAGTAAACCTGTGCATTGTGTGTTCATATAACACGATTAAGACATGTTCAGATCGAGTAAGTTCAGCTCCTGCAATATTTTAATCCTTCACAATTCTGTCATTTTATTTCAACACTATTCAATAACTTTTATCCAAATTCTACTTGGTCCCTTAAATACTACATGTTGTCTAAATTCTGATTACCATAAAAATTGAATGGGTCTACAACAACTACCATCCTCCTATCTTTATCCTAATTGCACGAGGGCTGGGAAATAACTCTAAAGTGATAGGTTACGAGGCAGGGTGCACCCCGAACAGGTCACCAGTCTATCACATAGAAACAAACAACCATTTACACTTACATTCACGGATAATTTAGAATCATCAATTAACCTAGCTCTAATAGCTTCATGACTTTTCACTGTGGCAGGAAACCAGAATACCCAGAGAGTAACCACTGCAAACTAGCCAGACTGTGGACTTGCACCCAGGACCTTCTTACTGTGGAGCAACAGCAGTCACCAGCATGCCAACAATGTAGGAAATACAGGGAAGCTATGATTTCCTGTTGAATTTTATACAAATCTTTAAAGCCTGAGGCAATTGTGTTAAATACACGTGGGATGCTTACGTAAATCCAAGGGCTGGCCCCCTTTTCTTTTTTTTTTATTTTATATATATATATATATTTATTTTTTTTTTCAGTGTGTTCCTCCTTCAATTAAATCTCAATCACAAAAATGTGGTGCTCCGAAATAAGGCTCACACCGTTAATTCATCATTTTCACTCTGTACCACTGCTCCTTATCAGGCTGTGTGAAGCACAGTAAACAATTCAGTTGAGGCCTTGAGCCATAAACAGACATCACTCACAGACATTGTTTTCATAACCAAACTGCTCTAGACCCTGTCCCCTAAATCTACACAAATGCCCTCTGGGTGACATGAAATGCATTTAACCAATTAACAATCAATTACTTCTTGTTGTTGTAACAAATTCTGTATTTGGAGGTTTGTGTGCAACATTTTGCGTATCAGCATAGCATTTGTTAGTAAAGCATTCTTCATTGCAGCAGCGTGTGTGTATCACTCTTCATTGCACAAACATGTATATGTATGTGTGTATGTGTGTGTGTTTGTGTTCATCACTTTCCTGTTCTGGTGTTCTGGGTAAACCATGGCCTGAAGCGTGCTCTGGGGTCCTGCCTCCCCCTTTTCAGTCCGTTTGGGTCCATTGGTGCTGCTGCCCAAAGTTCTCTCCATACTAGTTCTGGCCCCAATTGAGGCAGTCCTTTTCTCCAGTTTCCTGCATCTTCTCCTTGTCCAGCTCCTCCTTAACTTGACCCTTTTTGCTTCTGTAGCTCCTTCAGGGTTTGCTCCTGTGTTGGAGCTTCTCGTCAGGTTTGGCAACCTCCTGCTCCAGCAAGCTCCGGCCTGATTTAAAGTCCTGTATCTGGGACTCTAAGCCTGACTGATGGGTTCGATTAGCAGCCAGCTCCTCCTGAGCCATGCTCAGTTTCTGCTCTGATGTCTCGAGCTCTCACTGAGGGCAGAAACCTCAGAGTCTTTTCCGTACATGTCAGATTGAAGTTTATTGATGTTTTCCTTGCTTTGCTCCACGGCCTTCTGCAGCCCTGCTGTCCGGCTCTTCTCAGCGGTCAGCTCCTGACCGAGCCCCGACACCTGTGCCTTCAGCTTATGTTCTTCTGCTGCTTTTGTCCAATCTGAGGTGCCTTCTGACCTCAGTTACTCCTCGTGTCTCTGGCACGCCCTTTTTGCTGCCCAATCATCCGTGTTGGTCCGTCACTATCCTGCACAGTTTTAATGCAGAGTTGTTAAGGTCAGCATTCTTTTGCTCGGCCTCACTTTTCATCCGGGCTTAATAGGCGTCTCGTCCCAGCTCTGTCAGCTGAAGCTGTCTGGAAATCTCCCCCGTGTAGTGAAACGGGCCTTGGATTTAACGTTCTCCGTCTCCGCTGCATGAGATCACTTTCCTGCAGCACTGTTGACTTTCTCAGGTTGTTGTTGTGAGTCCAGCTGCTGTAGCATTTGGTCAGGGTCACATCAAAGATGGTAGAAGGGAGAGCAAAGATGGTAGAGGGGAGAGCAGGAGTCCAGGTCAGCCTCGGCTTTCCGGGCCGACAAAGCAGCCTGTAATTAAGCATAAAGAGAAAAAACAAAAACAAAACAAAAACAGACGAACAGGAAAATGATGTTGTTTTGGCTATGTTATTCAGAGAGGGGCCAGGCCCTGTGTCAGCCTTCTCCCCCCCTTTTTTTTGTTTTTTCTCACTATATAATCAACTCCTAACCCACCAAGTTGACAGGACAACACAGGTACATGTTAAAATTCTCAAGATCATGTTTAATAATTCAAAAAAGGAATTTTATTTCATTCAGTAATCACTTATATTAATCAATCAGAAAAAAACATGTCACAATTCGACTCTTTTAACCACTAAATTTATTGTTTCATCACTGGTTTGTGATTTACCAGTGTCTGTCTTTTTGAAGTCAAGTTGTTGTCCTGCAACCCAGAGAGTTTATTTGTTAGTAGTGGATAGACTTTATCATTTAACAACAGGTGTATGTTAAGTTTTGCTGCTTTAACCTTGTTGGAAAATTTTCACGTGTTCATGAGTGTAAGCCGTTTCTTCATTGCGTGTATGTGCGTTTGTGGGTGGGTTATTTTAACTTTTTTCTCAAACAGGGCATTTCTCTAATTGTGTGTGTTTTTAATTTTATTTCCCAAATTTTGATTTCCCATCTTAAATAACAGCATTCCATGTCTTCAGCCAGGAATTAGAGCTTGCTTGTGAGATTCAGGGACACATGGTGCCAAAAACAATTCAGTGAAAAACTTGCCTGAAAATTTCCAGTGATGGTAACCGATAACTGGAGGAGAAGATGTCCTTTAAGCTTCTTTTTCGGGTGGGGACAAAGTGAGAGGTCAAACTGTAAAATTTTGAGCCAGAGCTTGGCCTGTCTGTCGTCCCAATTTTGTTAATCTATCCTTTTGCCGCTGTACTCAGGTCTCCTGGTTGAGAGAAATCCACCTGTATTAAGAGACTAAAACATTCCTTTACTATTTTTCTTACAACATCCATTTAGTTCATCTACCTAGATTTTACTCTCTCTCTTGGTGCATAGTTCACACAGTCAGGCAGTTGCCTTTTATGGGCATGCAAGTTTCCGGTCACTTACCCCCAGCAGCTGCGAAGCCGTCTCTCCCATATCAAAACTCAGCCAAACATTAAACATTCACCGTAGTCATTCAAAACTTTATTTGTAATATTATAATCAGCAAAATCAGCGTTTTAATTACAGGCATGTATCATTGTTTGCAAATCATACGTATATAAAACTAAATAACACGCTAAACAGGAAGTCCTCTGTGGGCTTCACAGCAGCCACCTCATTTGCATGTTCACACACTATCTAAAAATAGCTCGCAGCGCTGCAGCGTGCTGTCGTCACACACACAGCCTCGTTTCACACTCAACTCTCTATTATATTTTACAAAGACGTCTTATATTTACAATCACTCTCAGGCCTGAAAGTTTTAGCGCCTACACAATTTTGACAAATTTAAGATAACGGATCCAACCGAAGAAAGTCCAACTTTTTTGTAATCAATTAACCAGTATCAGACTCTAACTGTATCTGGCCTCATCTCTAAAATCCCTAACTCAATTTAAAGTGTCCAAAAAAACGCAGATAAGGAGACTCTAACTCCTAGCTTGTTCCAGGATGCCCTGTACCCCACAGTCAAGCCAACTGAACTAACCCTGTTCGCCGACAGGTCAAGGTCGCGCGTCCGCGGCCAGGAGGGAGCGTAACCTCCGGGCTATGCGCCTCTTAGTGGACTCTAACCACCGTTCTAACAAAATTTATAATACTTTTAAACAACAGACAACACCCAAAAACAAGAGTATGACTGAGGCAGATGCAACGTTATGGACAATGGAGACTCTAACTCGCAACATGACCAACACAGATGCAATCCTTAGACCAATGGAGACTCTAACTCACAAAATGACCAATTCCCTATCCAACTACCTGAGACTCTAACTCAGTATTTTTACCTTTACCTGAGACTCTAACTCAGTATTTTTACCTTTACCTGAGACTCTAACTCAGTATTTTTACCTTTACCTGAGACTCTAACTCAGTATTTTTACCTTTACCTGAGACTCTAACTCAGTATTTTTACTTGTAACGTTACTTCAAATTTCAACACTCATGAGATTTTTCTTCAAAATCAAAACAGGCCTTCACCAGTAATTTCAGTGAGTAGGCTTTTAATTTATACAGTCCAATTTGGCACAGTTTGGATTTACATTCAACAGGTTGTGCCTCACCTTTAAATGTGCCGGCTTGCCCACTCACGTCAGACCACTGGCTCGTGCCTGCCCGTTCAACCACCTCGGACCGTCCAAACCTCCAAAACTTCCATCCCAATACCACAGGACGAGCCCCCAAAACTGTTACGGATTCAAATATTGGGAATGGATACAGGAGGAAAACCAAAATAACCACACTGGTCCGGCCGGGTCAAGTCAAACGATGATTTAATGAACACACGCGTGGGAGATGGACACCATACAGCAGACAGCATCAGATCTCAAAATGGTGGAGCCTTGATCAAACTCTTATAGCCTCTAGTGGCCCCCACCTAATCATAAAAGCCTAAACATTCACATTCTTTCTCACACGGCGCCTAAGCTACGACCTTGGCTCCCTGTTTATCTGCTCCTGATGAAATGGGGCAGTATGCTCTGTTCTCTTCTAATCAGACAAATAAGGCGATGACTTTCTGTGAACAATATTTTCTTATAACTCAGCCGTATAATGCATCATAAAACAATATCATTCATTCACAATAAATCAGCAGTCTAATGTAATGCAAATCAGTTTACCAAATGTAATAGTTATCACCTTCTTCTAATTCAGGAGCATAATGCAAACTAAAACTACATAATAATTCACAATCTTTAATTAGGGGTCTAACATGGCATAAAATAATATCATAATCCCACACTACTCATCACTGATTGAAGAAAATAAGAACAACCCCAGGTTTCTCTTCAGCACTGTAGCCAGGCTGACAAAAAGTCAGAGCTCTTTTGAGCCAACCATCCCTTTAACGTTAACTAGTGATGACTTCATGAACTTCTTCACAAATAAAATTCTTATCATTAGAGAAAAAATGACCAATAATCATCCCACAGATGTAATATTATCTACAGCTACTCTTAGTACCATTGATGTTAAGTTAGACTCTTTTTCTCCAATTGATCTTTCTGAGTTAACTTCAATAATTACTTCCTCCAAACCATCAACGTGTCTTTTAGACCCCATTCCTACAAAACTGCTCAAAGAAGTCCCGCCATTGATTAATTCTTCGATCTTAAATATGATCAACCTATCTCTAATAATCGGCTATGTACCACAGGCCTTCAAGGTGGCTGCAGTTAAACCTTTACTCAAAAAGCCATCTCTAGACCCAGCAGTCTTAGCTAATTATAGGCCAATCTCCAACCTTCCTTTCATATCAAAAATCCTTGAAAGAGTAGTTGTCAAACAGCTAACAGATCATCTGCAGAGGAATGGTTTATTTGAAGAGTTTCAGTCAGGTTTCAGAGTTCATCACAGCACAGAAACAGCTTTAGTGAAGGTTACAAATGATCTTCTTATGACCTCTGACAGTGGACTCATCTCTGTGCTTGTCCTTCTTGACCTTAGTGCAGCATTCGATACTGTTGACCATAATATCCTATTAGAGCGATTAGAACATGCTGTAGGTATTACAGGTATTGCACTGCAGTGGTTTGTATCATATCTATCTAATAGACTCCAATTTGTGCATGTAAATGGAGAGTCCTCTTCACACACTGAGGTTAATTATGGAGTTCCACAGGGTTCAGTGCTAGGACCAATTCTGTTTACATTATACATGCTTCCCTTAGGCAGCATCATTAGAAGACATAGCATACATTTTCACTGCTATGCAGATGACACCCAGCTCTATCTGTCCATGAAGCCAGATAACACACACCAATTAGTTAAACTGCAGGAATGTCTTAAAGACATAAAGACTTGGATGGCCACTAACTTTCTGCTTCTTAACTCAGATAAAACTGAGGTCATTGTACTCGGCGCTGAAAAGCTTAGAAATATGGTATCTAACCAGATTCTTACTCTGGATGGCATTACCTTGGCCTCCAGTAACACTGTGAGGAACCTTGGAGTCATTTTTGACCAGGATATGTCCTTCAACGCACATATTAAACAAATATGTAAGACTGCGTTCTTCCATTTGCGCAACATCTCTAAAATTAGAAATATCCTGTCTCAGAGTGACGCTGAAAAACTAGTTCATGCATTTATTACTTCCAGGCTGGACTACTGCAATTCATTATTATCAGGAAGTCCTAAAAACTCACTGAAAAGCCTTCAGCTAATCCAAAATGCTGCAGCAAGAGTCCTGACAGGGACTAGAAAGAGAGAGCATATTTCTCCTGTTTTGGCTTCCCTTCATTGGCTTCCTGTTAAATCCAGAATTGAATTCAAAATCCTGCTCCTCACATACAAGGTCTTAAATAATCAGGCCCCATCTTATCTTAATGACCTTGTAGTACCATATCACCCTATTAGAGCACTTCGCTCCCGCTCTGCAGGCCTACTTGTTGTTCCTAGAGTATTTAAAAGTAGAATGGGAGGGAGAGCCTTCAGTTTTCAGGCCCCTCTTCTGTGGAACCAGCTTCCAGTTTGGATTCAGGAGACAGACACTATCTCTACTTTTAAGATTAGGCTTAAAACTTTCCTTGTTGCTAAAGCATATAGTTAGGGCTGGACCAGGTGACCCTGAATCCTCCCTTAGTTATGCTGCAATAGATGTAGGCTCCCGGGGGATTCCCATGATGCATTGAGTTTTTCCTTTCCAGTCACCTTTCTCGCTCACTATGTATTAACAGACCTCTCTGTATTGAATCATATCTGTTATTAATCTCTTTCTCTCTTCCAACGCATGTCTTTTATCCTGTCTTCCTTCTCTCACCCCAACCGGTCGCAGCAGATGGCCGCCCCTCCCTGAGCCTGGTTCTGCCGGAGGTTTCTTCCTGTTAAAAGGGAGTTTTTCCTTCCCACTGTCGCCAAAGTGCTTGCTCATAGGGGGTCATATGATTGTTGGGTTTTTCTCTGTATCTATGTAGCGCCTTGAGGCGACTTTTGTTGTGATTTGGCGCTATATAAATAAAATTGAATTGAATTGAATTGAATTGAATCCCTAATTTAAATATAAGACTTGTATTTAATATTTTAATGAAAAACGGCTCCCTGATGTTTCGAACCCTGAACTGTAACCATCTCCAGCTGCTGCTTGTTCGTGTGTCCCTGTGCCTTCAGTTTGTATTCAATAAGCGGCTCTATAGAGTTGAGTTAGGCTGACTGACTTTGTTATAATATCCCATTTCTTTATCTTGATAAACTCTTCGGTTGCTTTTGCTTTGGCCCATTATCCAATCATGTTCACTCTCACTCATCAGAATTCACACGACGTCTATCAGCAGTAACACAGATACCTGAAAGCCCTGAATTAAAGCTGAAGATCTGCACTTCAATCATATATTCAGTGTTTGTCAGTTGATTTTAAATCAAAGTCAACTGTCACTGACAAACAAACTGTGCATCTAATTGTATATAAACATGCACCTGCAGCAGAGCATGTTTAATGCATTGGTTATTAGACACAGTGTGTGTTTTCTGTCTCATACAGGTTCAGTTAGGCCTTACTGAGGCGGAGCTGAAGGAGCTCATCAGTGAGAGAGAGAGAAAAGTGGAGGAGGTGCACAGCTCGCTGCGAGAGATAAAGGTGAGTGATGTGGTGTCAACACGACTGCAGGATCGTATGTGTTTATTCTCTCACACGTGCACTTTGTTTGTTTGTTTTGTTAAGATAGCATGCTACATTGTTCCAGGAGCCAATCAGAGAGCAGAGATCTTTAGCTGACACTTAAAAACAGTTTGTATTCATGTGGCCGAGCTGCTCATGTTTAATGAAATCAGAAAAGAAAATGACAGAATAGATACACTTTCGTTTGTCACATTTTGCATTTATGTTTGTCTCTGAATTCTTTTTTTCTACTTTTCCGCTGGTTGCTGTTCGTGCTTTAATCAGGATACTGCAGAGAGAGAGACGGATGGAGCCGTTTGTGCTTTTTCCAAGCTGATCTCCAGCGTGGAGCACTGCCAAGCTGAAGTCTTGGAGGTGACCAACTACAGAGACAATCATACTATTTTTGTCTCAAAGCAGACGAGACATTTGTCGGCATATTTGTGAACACACGCTTTCTGTGGAACCAGGTGATAGAGATGACTCTTCGAGCGGCAGAGCGCAGAGCTCAGAGCGTGCTGAGAGAGCTGGAAGAAGAAATAGCTGAGCTCAAACGCAGGAGCTCAGCACTGAGTCAGCTGGCTCTGTCTGAGGACTACATCTTCTTTCTCAAGGTATGAAGAAATAATGAAATGAGGCACCAGATAAAATAATACAGACGTTTGCAGTGCTCCACTAGTTACTCTCAGAAAGTAGCTATAAGTCCAGTTAAGGAATATACTGACGAGGTGAGAACTGAGATGCAGAGATGTGAAACCCTGGATCAGGATTACTCATCTTGCTAGAGGCACTCGCTGCTGGGAGACATGAACATGTCTTCTCCACTCTCCACTCTACTCCTGATGCTTTTATGTTATTGTTTGCATAAAACTACCAAATGATTGTCAGAGAATTGTGAGAGCCACGGTTACTAATGGTACTAAAAGCTGGGGCGCCCCAGTCACGCTCACAGCACAGTTCGGTATAAGCAGCGTTTGTTAGGGTGCAGACACGTGACCAGGGAGGAGAGGGTTGTAGAGGTGCTCGTGGTGGCAACAGCAACGAGTGAATGAAGCTGATGAGCGTCGCCCATTCAGTTGCTAGAGGTTGCTGTTAGTCAGTGGACCAGTCGACCAGTCATTAGAAAAGAAGCATCCCCAACCAGCTGGCAAAAAGTTTGTGATTCATTTGGTCAGCAGCGTATTGTAGCACTGTAGTTCACTGGAATCAACAGATTCTCTGAGCTGAAGTGAAACAAGAACAAGAGAAGATTTAAACGAAATGTTGTGTCTTTTGAAACACATCGGCTGTGGCTGAGGCATGACTTTTCTGGTTTGTGCCACACCTTATACTCCTGCTCAGCCAGTAGGTAGTCAGTAGCAATCTGCTAGCAACCAAAGCATTTACTGGGAGGTTTTTGGTGCAAACTCCAGGAACCACTGCCAACTACCTTTCCAGCAGAAACTACTGATGTTTCCAGATGTAATCTGCAGTGAGGGGAGGGAGTGCATGGACGAGAGTCTGGAAACAAGCAGATATGTTCTGGAGAGACGAGAGAATGAAGGTTCGAGTTCAATGAGAGGGAGACAGGTGAACATGTAAGGAGTACATGGATGAGTTTGAAGGACGGTGCATGAGAGAGGTGCAGAAGAGAGAGCAGCAGGGTGGACCTTTTCCTAAACCGCCGATGAAAATGAAATCGGTGATTACTGGAATTTGTTATTTGGTAAATGGACTGATTCTTATATAGCGCTTTTCTACTCTCACTTGGCCCTAAGTAACTGGAATTTGGCTACTTTGAGCATATAGTATGATTAACATGATATGTAACATAGACTGTATGTCTTTATGACATTCCTATCCCCCTGCAGACGTTCCCTTCCCTGTCTGCACCTCCGCCGGCTAAGAACTGGTCCGGAGTCTCCGTGTCATCTCAGCTGACGTCAGGTGTGATTCTCAGGTCCGTCAATCAGATGATAGAGCAGTTTCACAAAGAGCTGCGAGTACTGCCAGAAATCTGTAAGTCTTCATTCCCACCTCAAGTTAAACTGGGCAGTAAAGTCATGTTGAAGATTCAAAAGAGCAAATAGTGTCTGTAAACCTTTGCAACTCAATGGAACGTCTGTACAACAGCAACGTAGCCAAAAAAAGACCATCCACCAAGTTCAAACTCTGCATGATCATGTTTTCATTAACAAACATCAAATATTAACTGAACATTACAAAAATGTGTCTCTCCGTACTGGTAGGTCAGCTATCGTCATCAATCCAGTCGTTATCTAGACCCAACCTGAGTAAGTGTTTTAATGACAGCACACAGTTCTTTACATGCTAATATTCTTCTTCTAATGATTTGAAGAAAATGTCAAGAAGTCAATTTATCACATTTTCTTTGCAGAGGTTAGGAGGGTTCAAGAATATGCAGGTATGGACTTTTTAGCGTTTACTTTTGTTTGAGCCCCGAGCTAAACTGGCAGGTTTTTAGAAACTTTCAAAGACGTTTTGGCATTTACAGTTTACATCATTCATCTTTAACCCGAACTCAAGTCAAGTCAGCTGTTACAGGATGGAGGAACTAACCGTTGCTCTATCACTGTATCTGTCAGTCGACATCACTTTGGATCCCACCACAGCCCACCCACGTCTCACCGTCTCAGCAGATGGGAAGAGGGTTTACTGTGGAGATCCCCATCAGCTGGTACCAGACAACCTGAAACGCTTTGACCGGGTAGTGTGTGTGCTGGCCAACCAGGGCTTCAACTCAGGGCGCCATTACTGGGAGGTAAGCAATACGGAAACAAGCTCTTTTAGTTTAAACTCTCAGTCTCTACAAACAAAGCAGTCCATCTGATGGGGACGTGGAGACATGAGCAAGGGGCGCTTTATGACATCTTGAGTTTAGTGAGAAGATTTTATGTGTTTCTTTTTGATAAATTACTGATTAATTCGTGTTTTTTATTTCTTTCTTTAACATATGGGGGATCTCCCATCATAACTGGAAAACTATGGCATCCACATTAAAGATCAAAGCGCACTGCAAATTCGGTGTCTAAATTAATCATTACCACAATGTCCTCTTACAGGTGGAGGTAGGGGGGAAGACTGATTGGGACCTCGGCGTGGCCAGTCGGTCCATCAACCGTAAGGGTAAAATCACCGTGAGCCCCGCCCATGGATACTGGTTTCTCAGCCTTCGGGATCAATCCGAGTTTGCCTTCAGAACAGAACCATCGACCAACTTGACGGTTCCCATCAGACCGTCCCGGGTGGGAATCTATGTCGACTATGACAAGGGACTGTTGTCCTTCTACAACGTAGATGCCAAAGTGCTAATGTTTACATTCACAGATAGTTTTTCTGACACCATCCATCCGTTCTTCAGCCCCTGTACAAATAAATCGGGACGCAATGAGGCTCCACTAATCATTTGTCCTGTTGCGATGACAGAATGAAACTATATCAACTGCTTCAAGACTTGGATACAGAAACATCTGCAACTAATAACTGATCATTTTATTCTTTGCAGCACATCCATCCATCCATTCGCTTCCGCTTATCCTTTTCAGGGCCACGGGGGGCGCTGGAGCCTATCCCAGCTGTCATAGGGCGAGAGGCGGGGTACACCCTGGACAGGTCGCCAGTCTGTCGCAGGGCCAACACAGGGACAGACAACCATTCGCACTCACATTCACTCGCACATTCACACCTATGGGCAATTTGGATTATCCAATTAACCTATCCCCACAAGCTGCATGTCTTTGGACGGTGGGAGGAAGCCGGAGTACCCGGAGGGAACCCACGCAAACACGGGGAGAACATGCAAACTCCACACAGAAAGACCTGATGGTGGAATTGAACTCAGGACCTTCTTGCTGTGCGGCAACAGTGCTAACCACCGTGCCACCGTGCTGCCCACTCTTTGCAGCACAATAAAGAAGAATATGGCCTTTGGTTAGCATATGCTAAAGCTGCCATTGTGATTAATGTTGGCAGAAAATGTGAAATTCTTTCTGGAAAATACGGACATCCGTCAAACTAAAGATGAGCGAGGCTATCTGGCCTGCTTTCAGCCTCAGCGGCCTGCATTACCGATGGCATGGAGTCACATGTGGATTTGGCAGTTTACACTTCTGGAAAGGCACACTTACTACATCATGAAACAAGAGCCAGGACTGTTATATCAGAAAGTGCTCTCCTCGGCCGTCAGACGTTTAGAGACTGCTGCACAAAAAGAAACACTTCATTGTGTTCCTAAAGTTGGACTTTAGGATTTCTTTTAGGATGTGTTGCTGTCATCACATTAAAAATGGGAAAATATTTTCCTTAAAACATTTACAATGGCCATATTTTGGTAATGAATCAGTGTGTGTGTTGGTATGTCTGGACTACATTTTGTATGTGTGCTCTGTGCCTTTAAGAGTCTCTGCAGTCTCTCCTTTTTCTGATTGGCTGCCGCTGTCTCCGGCAGACCTGTATGTAGTGTATAGTACTGTAAATAGCTTTGTCCATTTGTAAACAGCACTGAAGCCCATTTACTCGTGTATGTTTTCTCTTGTTTATTAAATTTGGGAGTTTGGGGTAGCGCTTGTCCTCGTCTAGTTTAGGAGCACTTCTTTGGAAAAGCTTGTTTCCTTTGTAACTTTGGCTGATTTTGGTTCACCCTGGAGTTTCTGCTTTCAGTTTTGGTACGACTGATGTAGCAACAAACCTCACCTTTATCTGTGACGTGGCTGTTTCTGACTTTGGGGACCAGGGCACCTTTTTTTTAGCCCTTATGTTGCGCTCCTGTACCCCCAGAGCAACAATATGTTCTCTGTGTTAATGTCCTATTCTGTGTTCTACTGATGAATCATTTGGAAGTAGTTTTTGAAGGAGGGTTTTACACATATGTGATTCACTGATGTAAGGATGATGTTTGCCACCTCTGTCACTGTTCGTGATTATTGTTTTGTCTTTCTTAGATTAATTAAATAAGTATAATTGATGTGATTTGATCGTTATTATGTGATTATGAATATAATTTGATTCTGCTTTTCTTCTTTAAAATACTTTTAAAAACTTCAGCAACTAAAAGACTAAATTGTGGACATTCCCTTTCTAACCCTTAGTGAAGGTAAGAATTTGAGCATTAACCAGTTTTAGTGTGAATAGCTGTTACTGGTTACAGGCCCGTTTGGCCTGCTGTCCAGAACCCAAAAATGAACCCGGTTAATTATCAGTTGGTTAATTACAAAGCTGCCAAAGCAGGCACGGCACTCGGACAGTGGGGCAGTGAGAGCCGAGCGAGCCCCCTCACCCACATCTGCTCCATCTGAACTCTGCACTGGCTGCTGGGTAATACTCGCAGGATCAGGCATTAGGACTCCAGTCCAGACTTCCTGTACAGGGCGCTGGTCAGAGGTCGACGTACTGTGGGAATGCTCTCTCTGTTATGCAGATAAAAAGGATCTACTGGTCGTAGTTATCTTAGCGACTTCAAACATGTCTTTGTCATTTCTTTGTTCCTCTCTGTGACGTGACAAGCATGGTTTGAATGTTTGGAATTATTTCCATGGAGACGGACACAGAGCAAAATGTTGATGCTATCTGAGACAGAGAGAGACTGTTTCAGGTTGAAGACTTTAAGATGCTTAAATTTGGTGCTACACACACACACACACATGTACACACACTCAAGTACACACACACACACATACACACACACACACACACGTACACACACATACACACACACACACATACACACACACACACATGCACACACACACGTACACACACACACGTACACACACACACACACATACACACACATACACACACACACGTACACACACACACACACACACACACGTACACACACACACACACACATACACACACACACACATACACACACACACACACACACACACACACACGTACACACACACTGATCTCAGGTCTGCTTGCTCCCAATGACTGACCCCTGACCCCTGGGCCCCCTGTAGGGCCTCTCTCCTTCTGCTGGGATGGCCGTGCACAAACCAAATGTGTGGCTGCAGGCTCTCCTGGATCCATCTCTGTCTGCCTCTGGCTCCTGGGGACTGTTACATACAGCAACACTCCACACTCTGTTTTATATACTGTTGACTTATATGCACATTTACATTTTTGTGTTTCATGTATGTTTTCTTACAGCTGTGGCAGTTAGGGTCATCCTGTGCGCCACATATATGTAATAACTGAAATAAGGTGAATAGAAATGAATAAATAACCAAACGAGCCCGTAGAGGTTATAGAGCAATGTGTGTTTGGCACAACAGAGCATTCAGATCATAACTGTGATTGAAAAGCTGCCAAACAGGACAGGAAAACGACCTGTGATGACCTGAGAGATCTCACTGCATGCCTGGAGGGTCTCTGTAAGAAACCAGTTGTGGTAATCTCACCAGAATAATGCCGTGGCCGACTCGCTCACTGTGTTGAAGAGAGAGGGAGGATAAATAGGAACCAAGGTTCTGTTGTTTTTGCAGACAGTACATATTTCTGCCTCGTCTCTGTGCAGTTCTACAAAGTTCTGGAAGTACAACTGTGTATCATCTGCAGAGGAATGGTAGGATATATAATATGCTTCCTTATGACAGTACCAAGTGTGATTATGGTCCAGGGACAGACCCCTGACCCCTGACCTGGAACCTGTGACTGAGTTTACATTTGTGCAGATCTAAAACAGATAAGTGAAATGTAAGACATGTTGACTCTTTAGATACGACGAGAGCCGATCAGGAACCTGTTAAACTGACTGAATCATGAAACCTTTTCATTCAAAAAGTCATTAACAACAGTATCAAACAGCAGTGAGATCAAGAAGAGTTTCTCACTCCTCGGGTCACTGATGACTTCAGTAAGACCTCTCTGTCCTGTGATTGGGTTCATTCAGCTGCTGTTTTTATATCTAATAAAGATACAGGTCTGTGATGTATTACCACTGGATGTGAGTCGTGATGTGATTAGAGCAGAGTGCAGAGGGCGACAGCAGCCTGCTGGGAGCTGCTGGTGATTTTTTAGATTTTACAGGTGAACATGTGGACGTGGTGCTTATGGCAGTCATCTGTATGCATGGCAGAGAAATGACTGATTCCCTCTAATATTATAAACTTTAGAAACACTCATCACTGAAACAGCTGATAGAATAATTACAATGATTAAATCGTTTATTGATGAATGGAAATAAAAAAGCCTTTAGTTTAGTTTCATAGATTTCAAAATGAATTCATTGCTCCTTCCTGTATTCAGCAGATTGGACCATGTTCTGTTCTGACAGGAGCAATGTGATCAATGACTCAAGGAGGTGCATTAGAGAAATCATTTTATAATAACAGTACAGGTAACGTGTAGCTTTAAAACGTACTAATGAGCGTTTAGATGGATGAACAGTAAGCTTGTGAGAAAACGCTGTAATGATAAGAAATGGCAACATTTGTGATGTGATACTGACACATCTGGAAGATCAAGACTCCTGATTGGTTATTTGAGTTTATAGGCAGAGGATTTTAGTTGTGGGACATTATGAACCTTTTCTGTAGTCATTTCCATCAGTAATAATGTTTGAATATGCAGCGTTACACGATGTGGATGAGAGCTGTGGTTCAATTCTTTCTTCTTAAATTCCTTTACTGTGATTCACTCATAATCCCTGCTGCATGTAAATGTCCTGCTGTGATTCTTACCAAGATCTGTGTTAATTTCATGTTTGTTTTCAGAGCTACACCCACTACAACAGACTGTAACAATAAAGAAATCATTGAAATGTCATTTTAATGACATGTGAGCAGAGCTTTATTCACATAAACAGACACATGATCAGGTCACCAGTGCAAAGAAAGACATGATGTTAGTGACACATTCACAACCAACATGTTTGTACAGATGTATGTGAGCCACGAGTATCATCATATTTAAGACGTTAAGAAGACCTGTTCAGTCAAATAATATCAGCAGAACTTTCTATTCCTGCTCATCGTCTGCTTCCAATATTGTCCAATGTGACTATGAAATGTAGTAATAGTAAGTTTGTATTTTGCAGACCTGATTCAAAGTTATTACACATATTTCCAAGTAATCATCACACTTCTTGAACTTTAATAACTTATTAAACTGAAATTAGATTTAATAATAATAATAAGAAGAAGAATAGCACGTTTTGTTTTGTAGTCCTCCCTGGTTATTACACAGACGTTACTGAACATTTGCAGGTAATAAGCCACAGCATTAAACATAATAGTTACCTTCACACAAAGAAGAATCCTGGGGACACAAATCAGGGCTCCAGCACTGAAATACAGTAATGTTAATGCATTGACCTTATAATGATGAGGTTACCACCACAAGTCAATAAACAGAAAAGTCCACAGCACAGATATGTGGTTACAAATATGTAAGACTGCTTTCTTCCATTTGCGCATCATCTCTAAAGTTAGAAATATCCTGTCTCAGAGTGATGCTGAAAAACTAGTTCATGCATTTATTACTTCCAGGCTGGACGACTGTAATTCATCATTATCAGGATGTCCTAAAAACTCCCTGAAAAGCCTTCAGCTAATCCAAAATGCTGCAGCAAGAGTACTGACAGGGACTAGAAAGAGAGAGCAGATTTCTCCTGTTTTGGCTTCCTGTTAAATCCAGAATTCAAAATCCTGCTCCTCACATACAAGGTCTTAAATAATCAGGCCCCATCTTATCTTAATGACCTTGTAGTACCATATCACCCTATTAGAGCACTTCGCTCTCGCTCTGCAGGCCTACTTGTTGTTCCTAGAGTATTTAAAAGTAGAATGGGAGGCAGAGCCTTCAGTTTTCAGGCCCCTCTTCTGTGGAACCAGCTTCCAGTTTGGATTCAGGAGACAGACACTATCTCTACTTTTAAGATTAGGCTTCAAACTTTCCTTTTTGCTAAAGCATATAGTTAGGGCTGGACCAGGTGACCCTGAATCCTCCCTTAGTTATGCTGCAATAGGCTGTCGGGGATTCCCATGATGCATTGAACGTTGCCCTCTCTCACTTGTAGACTCTACCTTACAATATTAGCTCCTTGACGTCACTGTTGTTGTGATTTGGCTATAAAAATAAAACTGAATTGAATTGAACTGAATTATGATATATAACCAATATATTGCTATAATATTATCATCACTTGGTGTCACAGTCACATGTATTTCCACATTATTACACTCAGTATCTGGTTAGAACTCAGTTATATGAATTCCAGTGTAATGTTACACAGCTACATTCACTGTTCATACAGGCTTGGCT